>NC_056745.1:1333755156-1333864831 GCF_019279795.1 Protopterus annectens
CAAGGAGGCATACCTGCACGTCCCCATTCGACCAATCTGCAGAAGATACCTCAGATTTCTTGCAGGATCAGAGCACTATCAATTCTCAGCATTGCCCTTTGGCTTACCTACTGCGCCCAGAGTATTCACAAAATGCCTGGCATCAGTAATCGCCCATTGCAGACTACAGGGAATACAAATTTACCCATACCTGGACGACTGCCTGCTACAAGGGGACAACAAAAGCAAGCTGACAACAGATTTACAAAGGGTCATTTACTTGCTACAAGGACTGGGATACACAGTCAATTTACAAAAGTCAAGGCTGATACCATCCCAAACAAGGACATTCTTGGGCGCGGAATTGGACTCAGTACAACAAATGGCATTCCTGACTACAGAAAAACAAAAAGAACTTCCTCTTTACTTCTTGGCACTAACAAAACTGAACAAGTTAACAGCAAGAAAATTTCTACAGGCCTTGGGCTTCATGGCATCATGCATAATCTTGGTCCCATTTGCCAGACTACATATGAGGAAACTACAGTGGTACCTAAAGAATTTATGGTCCCAACACAGACACAGTCTAGAAACAGAAATCCCACTAATTCCATGCTTAAAACAGGAGTTCCTATGGTGGGCTCAGGCATGCCAGTCAAACCCAGGCCTGCCCTTCCGCAGATGTCAACCAAGCCAGACCATCACAACAGACGCTTCAGACCTAGGATGGGGGCCCACATGCTGGACAAATGCGTGCAAGGATTGTGGACACAGGATCAACTTCACCTGCACATCAATCTAAAAGAAATGCTGGCAGTAAAACTGGCAATCCAAAAGATCAAACCATTCCTCAAAGAGGGCCAGTTGATGATAAGGACAGACAACACCACAGTCATGTGGTACATCAACAAACAGGGAGGCACTCATTCATACCCCTATGCAGAATGACCTTGGAGCTGTGGACCCTGGCTCTCAGCTACAACATTCAGTTACAGGCAATATTTGTACCGGGAAAGACAATACTCTAGCAGACATACTAAGCAGAACCACCCGGATGCCCACGAATGGAAGCTGCACCCGGACATCTTCAAGACCATCTCAAAGAAATGGGGAATGCCACAGATAGACCTATTCGCATCACCTCTCAATCACCAGCTCAAAAATTCTGCACAAGGACATTCCACCCACTAGCATGGAAAGTGGACTCACTCTCCTTCAACTGGAAAGGCCTAACAGCATATGCATTCCCACCTCTTCCCTTGATACACAAGGTACTACTAAAAATCAAGGAAGAACGTCCAAGGATAATCCTGATAGCCCCAAACTGGCCAAGACAACACTGGTACCCACTACTGAAGAGCATGTCTCGAACAACATGTGGCCAATACCCTGATGCCTTTGATGTTAACTCAGAGCAACTACAGCATCATACATCCAAACCTAAAACGCTGCAACTGACTGCATGGAACATCACATAGCAGCAGCTAATCCAGAACTTTCCCAAAGAGTTAAAGACATTATTCTTGAAGCACGCAGACCTTCAACAAGAAAGAACTATGCTGGAAAATGGAAAAGGTTTGTCATTTGGAGTACCGAAAGAGGAAAAGATGTGTCAAACATAGATATGCCTAACATTCTGGAGTATCTGGACGAACTTCTTCATTCAGGCCTGTCCTACTCCTCCATCAAGATACATGCATCAGCTATTTCAGCAGAATACAGCTTTGATCCACCTGTTTTTCGCACCCTTTGCTCAGGCAGTTCCTCAGAGGAATCAAGAATGTAAAACCTCCAAGGAAACCACCATTACCAGCTTGGGACTTAAACTTTGTGCTAGAAAAGTTGACACTAGCACCCTTCGAACCAGCAGCAACAGCAGACCTACAACACCTGTCATGGAAAACTGCTTTCCTACTGGCAATTACTTCAGCAAGGAGGGTTTCAGAACTACAGGCCTTAATGGCAGTGCAACCCTTCCTAATCTTCCACCAAGATAGAGTGTCCTTGAGGACTAATCCTACATTTATGCCTAAGGTGGTATCCAGAGTATCTTTAAACCAGGCAATCCACCTACCTACCTTCTTTCCCAACCCACAAAACAGAGGGAAAGAATACTGCATACCTTGGATGTACATAGACAGCTACGCTACTACTTGGACAGAACAAAAATAGCAGAAAGACTGACCAACTTTTGTAGCCTATGCAACAGGAAGGGAAGGAAAAGCTATTTCCAAACAGACAATCTCCAAATGGATAGGAAATTGCATACGATACTGTTACTCCTTCCATGGAAAACCAATTCCACAGAACATAAGACCTCACTCTACAAGGGCAACAGCCACTACCACAGCCTTCTTACGAGGAGTGGCAACCAAAGACATTATTGAGGCGGCTACTTGGACCTCCGTGCATACATTTGCCAAGCATTATAATTTGCCTCTTTATTCCAGATCCCGAGCAGGGTTTGCCACTGCTGTACTGCAAGGGATCCTAAACACACCATAATCTACCTTTATCCTCCTCCCCTAGTTGGCTATGGTATTCTACCCACTTGTTATGACTGCAGATGCATCCATGAAGGACATAGTACAGTTTTGTACCTACCATAAATGTAGATGTCCGAACTGGATAGCATCTGCAGTCAGGATTACCCTCCCTCCTTCCCCTCTGTGGTACTCCTAGGGTGTTTACCCTCCTAATAGCTAGCTCTTGGGGGGGGAGTCTTTTATGGTGTATTTGTTTGTATATATGTACATATATGCTTATTGTTGTGTTTACCTCTATCTATTTGGAAACATTGGCATCTATCCAAATTTTACCCTGCAAGAGGGCTACTGGCATCTGGGGCAAGAAACACTGAGGAAAATGGCGTCGGCTGATGCTTTTATACCCGAAGACCAACAGAGATGACGTCGGGTGGAGTGCGACATCAGCCGAAGCCGGACCCGGACTTTGGAATCCGGCCGACTGCAGGGCTGCCTGACGACAGGACAACCCACTTGTTATGACTGCAGATGCTATCCAGTTCGGACATCTACATTTATGGTAGGTACAAAACTGTACTATTCACTAGCATCTGCTCTTGGCTCCAAGCTCCTCCCCATACCCATAATGCACCTCTCCACTACCTTCCAAACCCCAGATCTCATTTGCTGCAGCTTGACGGAAGCATCGTGATCCTGAGCTCCGAGTTAGTGAGTTGGGTTTTTTGGTAAAGTAAGGAGTTTTTTTCATAATACGTGAGTGTAGTTGTTAGTGTAGCTTCCCTCTCCTCCTCCCCTCACTGGTGTGTTGTGTTTAGGGGTTTTTTTTTCAGCTGTCTTTTTTAGTAGTTTTCAGTGTTGGCTAGTTAGTGTGTTACTTCCCCTACCCGCTCAGTGTTCTGTATGCCTTGAGTGTGTGGTGAGTGGGTCCAAGTTGGGAATAGTTTTTCTTCCACTTTTTTTTCTTCTGTGATTGTGTGTGTTTATTTTGTAGAGATATGGCTAACTCCAAGCCAGTATTTAAAAGGTGCACTGTGTGGCCGTAAATTGTCACCTGCCGATGGCCACACTCTCTGCGTTATGTGCTTGTGCGTAGCACATTTGAATACAAGACTGTGCCATTTACGCAGGTTTTAACCTGCGTGCTATTAAAGATAGATTGGCTGTTTTGCCATGAAAGGCCTTCTACCCACTACTAGCCTCTTCCACTGCTTCAGTCACAGCTCTGATCTCCCAGGTTTTTCCCCTAGCCAGGGGAGACATGACTGCCATCTAGGGCCTCAGTTCCACGATTCGCCAGGTCGGAGTCCATGGCCTCGTCGAAATCCACCCGAAGCTTATCGGAAGTTGACATGGATAAAATGATGAGGTTCATTCTTACTCTGATCCAGATGGGAGTCTTGACAGTCCCCTCTCCCTCTGGAGGGAGGAGCTCGCTTCCTTTCTTTATGCCAATTTCTCCTTCTCCGATCAGTCCACTGGGTTCGGAGTAGGTGGATCTGAGGATGGCCTTAGTCAGGGGTTGGCGCCAGTGGTACCTGTCTCCTCAACACCTGCAGCTGCCTGGAGCATGTCGGATCCGAGCGGCTTTCTGAGCCGGAGCCTGGGTGTCGGATCCAAAGGAGCAGAGCTTTTTCCTTTGACTCTGACTTTGTCGGGCCAAGTTCTCCCCCTCGAAGGTCTTTCCATTCAGGCTCTGCTCCGATTCTCGCGTCAGATCAAGGGAGAGCGGCTTCCTTAATGGTGCCCCAGGAGGCTCGTTCTCCCTCTGAGTTCATGGTAGAAAGGGTTCTCTCCACTGGATAGAGACCCTTGACTATTTCCCCAGACTCTGTCAGCTCTGTCTACGAATCCCATCATTTTACCAGAGGGACAGGCCATGCTTGAGGAGTGCCAGGCGGTTCCCCCAGAGGAAAAAGTGGCTTGCAAGTTCCCCCGGAGAGCTCCACCGGAGACGTGTCTTGCAAGCATATGTGTAAGAGGAGGCACTTGGACTCCCCTGAGTCCCTCACCAAAGGACACCAATTTGGATGATGGGGAAGGTTCCCCCAGATCACATGCCAAGGAGGTCTCCTTTGGAGATATCCTGGAAATCCTACGCCAGCAGGGAGGTTGGTCCGCCCCAAGCCTTCTTCTGACGAATCCATGTTCCTGGAGGCTTTCAGCATGTAACCATCTACTTCCTGGTTGTCCCCTCCCACAGATCCCCCTGGTGGACCTGGTCACCTCGTGGGTCTGGAAGGAATCTGACACCATGGAACCAATCCCGAAATGTCCAGACAAGATCTTGAGTCCACCCTCAGACCAGCGTGGAACAAGGGCTCCCCTGTAGATGCTATGGCGGTAGCAGCAGCCACTAAAAAGGTACTAGCCCTGGAGAGTTTCTCTGTTCATCCCGCTGACCGAGCATCTCGGATGATGGACTGCTTAGGGAAGCGGGTTTATGAGTCAGCGACTTTCCATCAGGGCGGTGCTGAACTACCTGGCCCACATTATGAGACTACAGCACGACCTGGTCAAGGAACTGGCTGAGTCTCCCCCCACGTCCTTTTTGCAAGAGGACAGAGAAGTTCTCCGTGAGGATGGCCACTTTAAAAGCAGTCTCCAATGCGTCCATGCTTCTCCTTTCTCATCATACTGAAGGAGTTGCTAGGGTGGCTGGGTCTGGTGTGTCCATGAGGCACAACGCCTGGCTCAGACTATGTTAGTTTTTGGAACTTTTCAAGGCGTCTTTTGCCAACGCCCCTTATGACTGCTCTACTCTTTTTTGGTAAGACCATCAAAGAGACTTTGGTCCAGAGTGAGAGACAAGAAGACACTTGTCTGCCATCGGAATCTGCTTTTTGAACCCTCAAAGATACTTTTCCCGGAATCAGAGAGTGCAAAAGATGTGGTTCCAGAAGTCACAGTATTCCCGGGATACTCGTGGCTCTTCCGCCAGAGGCAGAGGGGGACAGGACAGACGCTGGCCCAGAGGCAGAGGGGGGGGGTCCGAGGAAATTTGGGTCTCTAGAGCCATTCTCGGACAGACCCAGATAGCAACCCTGAGGGGTTGCCAGAGTACTCTACTCTGGAGGCAGTCGGGGGTCGATTGTCCTTGCACCTGGCGGCATGGGAGTTCGTAACATCAGACCGCTGGTTGCTTCAGATCCTATCCAGAAGATACTCTATCCCCTTTGTGGTTCCTCCCAAATCTCCTAGACATGCCACTCATGCAAAGGGAGGCAACAGCAATAGAAATCTCCAAGCTGCTAGAGAAATAAGGCATCAAACCCGTCTCTCTAGATCAGTCCAGATCGGGCATTTACTCCAGGTTCTTTTTGGTGCCAAAGGCGACGGGGGGACTTGAGGCACATTCTGGACCTGTCTACCCTGAACCTGTCAGTTGCCATAAAAAAGTTCCGAATAGTCACTTTACAGTCCATCATGCAGTACCTGCAAGAGAGTGACTGGATGCGCTCATTAGACTTCCAGGATGCCTACTACCACATAAAGATGCACAGAAGCTCCAGGATGTTCCTCCACTTCTGGTAAGGAGTCGATTGTAATCTGATGTTCTTCGTGTTTCACTGCTGCAGTCATACATTTGGGTTATCTGCTTGCAGGTTGCCCCCAGTTGGCCTGATTAACAAAGTCTTGGGTCCTGCGTCGGTTGCTGTCCCTTCTTCCATGACGTCAGGTCGTCAGGGGTATAAAACATGCAGCCGACGCCATTACATCAGTCTTTCTTGCCATGCGGTGCCCGAAGCAGTTCGCAGGTACTGGTCGGCCAACTCGTGAAATTTTCATTTTCGAGTTTCAGAACCGAAGTCTTCAACTAAAGCCAAGTACCCCGTTGGGGAAACTTTTTCTTGCTCCTTCCCAATGTTAATAATTGTATTATTTTTGTGTTTGAATTTCAGATCCAAAGTCTTCAATAAAGCGTAATACCCCATTGGGGAAACTTTTTTTTTTTTTTGATCCAGACCGATGTTAGAAAAAGTAAATGTATTTCTTGTGGAAAGCAAATACCTCATAAGGACTTTCATTCTTACTGTATTGTTTGCCTAGGCCCTGATCACAATGTTTCTGGTTGCCGGTTTTGTGCTAGATTTAACCAACGCACAACTAAGCGTCAGTATGATTTTGCTTTAAACTATTTTGGACGCCAGTTTAATTGTCCAGAAATGTCATCGGATAGCCATCAGACTACCGGAGTTCACAAAAAACGCAAAGAAAAGGAGAGAGATAAATAACCGAAGCCCAAAACCGACGAAGCTTCTCCTAAGCCAGTCGCCAGTTCTCAGTAAGGCGCTTTCGCAGCCCCTGACGCCTGCTATTTTAGAGTCGCAGGCCGCTACCGACTCCCACATGGAGTCGGCCATGCCGCTGGAAACTCAAGGTATTGGAGCCTCGGATACTATTCCCTCGGATGGGTCCGGAGCCGCTGAGCAGGCACCGGCTTCTGAGGGTGTATTTTGACCTAAACATCTTTACATTAAACCGACTTCAGCTTCAAAGGCAAAGACTAAAGCACCTTCTAAAGCAAAGAAACAAACCCGAGAGCCACATGGACAGGCCTCTATGCCCAAAAAACAGATGTTCAAAATGGCCGAAAAGTTGATTACCTTGATCAAGGGTTCCCATCCCCCTGCTGATAGGGTTCCCATCCCCCTCCTGATAAGAGGCCTAGGCAAGAGACTGACTATGAATCTTCAGATCAGGTTTCTATTTCTTCTGATCAGGAATATTCTCCCCCCCATGAGGATTCTGCTGCTGAAGAATCTATACCTTCAGCTTCTCCTCCAGAGGACTATTCTTTTGGGGAAACCTTTAATACCATGAGGGAGCATTTCCACTGGGAGATACAAGATTTTTCAGAATCTAAAAAGAGGCTCAGAGATTTCCTTTTACTTCCTCAACACAGGCCTCTAGCCACTCCACCTGTGTTAGACATTGTAGATTGTGTTTTCGGAGTCTAGTCTTAGCCCCGTCTCCTTGCCTCCAGCTCCTGTTAAGCCTGATAGATATTACAGGGTTCCTGACTCTCATAAATTCCTTTTTAAAAACCCTGCTGCAGACCCAGAGACTATTTCACAGGGTCCCAAAGGAGTTAAGGCTTCCGCTGCAAAAAACCCTACCCCCTCTGACAGAGATTCTAGGGCACTGGATAGATGGGGAAAAAAGGTTTACACATCTGCTACCTTGGCTATAAGGGCCTTAAACTGGCAGTTTCATATGCTCAGATATCAGCAACAGCAACATGTCATGGCATTGCTTAAACAGAAAATGTTGTTAAACTCTCTGAATGTGCAGAAAACAAGGAAATGCAGGATTTATTGCATGCAGCTGAACAAGTTGGAAAGCATACTTTGCAATGTGGTTTTGATTATTTGGAGGCCTCCTGCAGGGCCACAGTTACGGGTTCTGTAATTAGGAGGCATGCTTGGTTAAAGGAACAAAATCTGCCTGATCATGTGAAAGTTAAATTATTAGATGCACCTTTACAGCATGATACTTTGGTGTTAAGGCAGAAGAGGTATTAAAGAAAATGGAGGACAAAGCTAAATCTATGCAAACTGTCAAAGGTTTTTTACAAGTACAGCCACCTAGGTTTAGTAGACACTGGCCTACAAAGAATTGATCCTTTCCTGTGTAAGACAGACCTCAAAGGGGCAGATCCAGACGCCCTAGAGGCAGATCCCAGGTGCAAGGTTCATACAGGTCAAAGCAATGGGGTGCTTCTACCTCCAAAGTTGGAGAAGACAAATCACAACCTTACAGGAAACAGTCCCAGTGACTTCCCCCTGCCTGCACCAAGCACTCATCTCTTGGCAGCACCCTTGGGGGGGAAATTAGCACACTTTTCTCAAAATTGGCACATAACCCAGGACAAGTGGGTTCTAAGCATAGTGTCACAAGGTTACAAGTTCCATTTCCATACCCTGCCAAAGGCAAACGGCTGGTCAGATCTGCCAAAAAATCAATGGGTAGAGGCACAAAAAAGTCTCATCCCTCATGGACATGGTTCAACAAGTACAAGAGCAGGGACAAGGATTTTACTTAAGACTGTTCTTGGTACCCAGAAAGTAAAAGGCCTGGAGACCAATACTGGACCTATCTATTGTGAACACATTCCTGGATATACCAAAGTTCAAAATGTTAACTTTGCAGCAGATTCTGCCCATGCTGGGCAAGAATGCATGGCTTGTGACTTTAGACCTAAAAGAGGCATACCTGCATGTCCCAATCAAACAATCATGCAGAAGATACCTCAGATTCAAGGCTGGCTCAATGCATTACCAATTCTCTGCACTGCCCTTTGGCTTATCTACTGCGCCCAGGGTCTTTACAAAGTGCCTGGCACCAGTTATTGCATTCTGCAGACAAAGAGGAATACAAATATATCCTTACTTGGACGACTGTCTAATTCAAGCAGAGAACAAGGACATTCTTCTACAGCATCTGGCATTTGTGAAAAGACTTCTAACATGCCTAGGGTACACAGTCAACAAAAAGAAATCAAAACTCGTACCCTCTCAAGAGATAATATTCTTGGGTGCAAGCTTAAATACAACTGCCCAGATGGCTTATCTCATGCCAGACAAAGGCAACGGACTACCTATTTCAGGATGTTGGCAACAAAGGCCCAGTTATCTGCAAGACAAATTCTGCAGGCTTTGGGCTTCATGTCATCCTGCATCCTACTAATTTCATATGCAAGACTGCATATGAGGAAACTTCAGTGGTACCTAAAGAGTGTTTGGACTCAACATTACCATAGGCTGGAGACTATGATTACTGTCATTCCCTGCCTGCAACATGAGTTTCGATGGTGGGCGAAGGCTTGTCAGCAAAACAAGGGACAGCAATTCACATTACCCCCAGTCAGGCAGACACTAACAACGGATGCATCAGATCATGCCTGGGAGGCCCACATGGCAAGAAGATGCATTCAGGGCACATGGTCCTCGAACCAAATGCATCTGCAATATCAGTCAAAAAGAGATGCTAGCTGTTCAAAATGCCCTGACAGCCTTCAAGGACCTACTTCACCCGGGGCAACTACTGATAAAGACAGACAACACCACGGTCATGTGGTATATAAACAAGCAGGGGGTCACACATTCTTACCCCCTTTGCAGACTAGCCATGACTTTGTGGGACACAGCATTGACTTACCAAGTACATCTGCATGCACAATTCCTGCCAGGAAAGGAAAATACTCTGGCAGATGAACTAAGCGGAAACCTCATGGTTCCCCATGAGTGGCAGCTGGATACCCAAGTCTTCAGCATGATGACAAGGAAATGGGGATGCCCGGACATAGATCTATTTGCCTCCCCTCACAACTACCAACTAAGAATCTGCACAAGGACTTGCATGGAAAATGGACGCCCTATCCGTATATGCCTTTCCTCCACTGCCACTCCTCCCCAAGGTACGCCTAAAGGTCAGACAGGAGAAGCCAAAGATGATACTGATTGCCCCAAACTGGCCCCGCCAGTACTGGTATCCAATCCTATGGAATTTGTCTCAATGCCCAGCTTGGACCTTACCTCAGATACCTCATCTACTGTCCCAGCAAAACAGTCAGATCCTGCACAGCCAACTCACGACTTTAAACCTGGCAGCTTGGCGGATAATGTAATCGTACAAAACACACCTCTCAGTAAAGCTGTAATTTTGGAAGCCAGAAGGCCTAGTACTAGAAAACTTTATGCTGGAAAATGGAAGAGATTATGTGGCTGGAACCAGGCACAAGGAACTGATACAGCTGTACCAAATATTCCTCAAATTTTGCAATACTTAACTGAGATGCTGGACAAAGGCCTATCTTTTTCATCAATTTAAAATTCATGCCTCTGCCATTTCGGCTCATTACAATACAGAGCCACCAATCTTTTCTCATTCTTTATTAAAGCAGTACCTCAGAGGAGCTAAAAATTTAAGGCCTCCAAGGAGATCACCAATACCTGCATGGGACCTCAACTATGTCTTGGAAAAACTCACCCTGCCTCCATTTGAGCCAGCTGCTACTGCTGATATAAAGTTTTTATCTTGGAAAACAGCCCTGCTCCTAGCAATAACTTCTGCAAGACGAGTTTCAGAGCTACATGCACTCATGGCTGTGGAACCTTTTATCATGTTTTATCCAGACAGGGTTTCTCTGAGGACAAACCCGACATTTATGCCTAAAGTGGTGTCCAGTATGGCTCTTAACCAAACTATTCATCTGCCAATTTTTTATCCAAATCTAGGGAAGAAGGGGAAGAGAATTCTGCATTCCTTGGGCGTACACAGGCAGCTTAGATTCTACTTGGACAGAACCAAACTTTTCAGGAAGACAGAGCAATTAATAGTGGCATGTGCTGCAGGATCACAAGGAAAGGCCATCTCAAAGCAGACTATTTCAAAGTGGATAGGCCACTACATTTGTTTCCGCTATTTTCAACATGGCAAGCCAGTGCCTAAGGGCATTGGGCCACATTCAACCAGAGCTGCAGCCACTTCAGCAGCCTTTCTCGGGGGAGTGTCAACCAAAGGCATTTTAGAGGATGCTACTTGGAGTTCAGTGCACACCTTTACAAAGCACTATAATCTGCCATGCTACTCTAAATCCAGGGCAGGCTTTGCCACTGCAGATGTTCATCGTATTACACTGCTGCAGTCATCACACTTGGGTTATCCTGCCTTCAGGCGGTCCCGCAGTCGGTCAGAGTTCCAAAGTCTTGGTCCGGCGTCGGTTGCGGTCACTTCTTCCCTGACGTCAGTGCACCAGGGGTATATAAGAGGCATCCGACGCCATTTTCTTCAGTCTTTCTTGCCGCACGGTGCTCTAAGCAGAAGCAGTTTGCAAGTGCCGGTCGGCCAACTCCTGAGATTTTCAAATGGAATTTCGGACCGAAGTCTTCAATAAAGCTAAGTACCCCGTTGGCGAACCTTTTTCTTGCCTCCGTCCGATGTCAGAAAAAGTTAACAATTGTATTTCTTGTGGGAAGCAAATACCTCATAAGGACTTTCATTCTTATTGTATTCCTTGCCTAGGCCCAGACCACGACGTCACATGTTGTCGGTTTTGTGCTAGGTTTAATAAACAAACTATTAAACGTCGGTTTGATTTTGCCCGACATTACTTTGGTAGGAAATTTAATTATACCATGCCGTCGGAGCAACCGATGACCGGCATGCATAAAAAATGCAAGGATAAGGACAGGCAGCCGAGACCCAAACCAGACTCCGAGGCTTCTGCTGGGCCAGTCGCCGGTTCTCTGGTTTTCGGTGAGGTGCCTACACAGCCCCTGACTACCGCTGATTTAGAACCTCAGACAGCTTCTGATTCTCAAGTGGAGATTACTAGGCCGCAGCAGCCTTCTTCTTTAGGCCCTTCCGACTCCAGAGCAGAAGGAGATTCCGGTGCAGTTGAAACTCCTTCAGTTGCAAAAGGTGTCTTCAGACCGACTACACTCGCCCTCAAATCCTGTGCTAAGCTGAAAACCCCTTTAAAAACAAAAAAGACTGTACAGCAGTCTCCAGTACAAGGCCCCATGCCTAAGAAACAGAACTCATTACAGCCGAGTGACGTCTCCAGGCGTTTCTGCAGTTACACCCTACTGCTCCACTAGGCGTCAAATATTGCCTGTTCATATTTGCATTAATTATTCCAAAACCATGTTACATACAAGGTATCGGAAAATTTTATCTTGAAGCATACATGATAGTAAACGCAATTGTATTGATATATGACCTCTGTCAACGGGTATTTGTTAAAAATGTAAGGTGATAACTTCAATTTTTAAATGCTGAAGCCACGACCACTAATCAGGGTTCCCATCCCCCTCCTGATAAAAGGCCAAGACAAGAGTAGGATTATGCTTCCTCTGGCCAGGTTTCAATTTCCTCAGATTCTTCTGAGGAACAGGAATACCCCCCCCCCCCCCCCATGAAGATTCTGATGCTGAAGAGTGTATTCCCTCAGCATCTCCCCCAGAAGACTACTCCTTTGGGGAAACTTTCCATACCATGAGGGAACATTTCCACTGGGAAGGCCAGGATTACTGTGATGCTAAGAAAAGGCTCCGAGAGTTCCTTTTACTACCCCAGCACAGACCACTTGCTATCCCTCCCGTGTTAGACATTGTGGATGATGTTTACTTAGAATCTAGCCTTAACCCAGACTCTCTACCTCCTGCTCCAGCCAAACCAGACAGATACTACAGAGTCCCTGACTCTCACAAATTCCTATATAAAAGCCCTGTTGCTGATCCAGAAACCATTTCCCAGGGTCCCAAAGGGGTTAAGGCCTCTATTGCTAAAAATCCTGTACCCTCTGAAAGGGATTCCAGAGCACTAGACAGATGGGGAAAGAAAGTATATACCTTAGCTACTCTAGCTATGAGGGCCTTAAATTGCCAGTTTCACATGCTGAAATATCAGCAATTCCTGATGTCTCAATTAAAACAAAAAATGATCTTGCATTCAGAGCAGCCTGATTTCAAGGAAATGCAAGATTTGTTGCATGCAGCTGAACAAGTGGGAAAACCTACTTTACAATGTGGATTTGATTCATTGGAAGCTTCCTGTAGAGCAGCAGTGACTGGGTCTGTCATACGTAGACATGCTTTGTTTTAAGAACAAACCTTACCTGATCATGTTAAAGCAAAGTTATTGGATGCACCTTTACAGCAGGATGTTTTATTTGGTGTAAAAGCAGAAGAGGTTTTAAAGAAAATGGAGGATAAGGCAAAATCTATGCAGACTGTCAAGGATTTTTTTACAGGTTCAACCCCCTCATTTCAGCAGAAATTGGCAATCAAACTGGTCCGTTCCAGCTTCTGACAGACCAGAGGGGCAAATACAGACGCCCAAGGGGCAGAGGTCAGTCAGAAGGCCCTTACAAGCCTCACCAATGGGGGTGCCACAACCCAGAAAGGAGGAGAAGACAGTCCCCAAGCTATCATAAGACAAACACAATGACTTAACCCTCAGACTGCCAAGCAAATCTCCCTTGGGAGGAAAATTAGCACTTTTTGCAGACAACTGGCACATCACAAGGGTCCTAAATATGGTCTCACAAGGATACAGATTCCACTTTCACACTTTGCCAAGGATAAAAGGAATGCCAAACCTGCCACCAAATCAATGGGCAGTGGCTCAAAAACAAATTACAGCTCTCATGGACATGAGAGCCATTCAACAGGTACCTACACAGGAGCAAGGACAAGGATTTTACTCCAGGCTTTGTCCTTTCTGGGGACTAGAAAGAGTCTTGAGACCCATTCTGGATCTTTCAATTCTAAACACTTCTCTGCAAGTACCCAAATTCAAGATGCTAACACTACAGCAGCTTCTTCCCATGCTGGGCAAGAAGGCTTGGCTAGTAACGTTTGATCTCAAGGAGGCATACCTGCATGTCCCTAGCAGACAAAATTGCAGAAGATACCTCCGATTTATTGCAGGTTCAACCCATTATCAATTCTCTGCACTGCCCTTTGGCTTATCTACTGCGCCCAGGGTCGTCACAAAATGCCTGGCACCAGTAATTGCATACTGCAGACAAAGAGGAATTCAAATATATCCATACCTGGATAACTGCCTTATTCAAGCAGAAAGCAAGGACATTCTTTTAAAGCATCTGGCGTTTGTCAAACACCTTTTAAGTTGTTTAGGGTACACAGTAAACGAAAAGAAATCAAAACTAGTGCCCTCACAAAACATAATATTCCTGGGTGCTAGCTTAAATACAACGGCCCAGATGGCTTCTCTCACGCCAGACAGGCAAGAACAGCTGACTCACTACTTCAAAATGATGGCAACAAAGACCCAACTCCCTGCAAGAAAAATTCTGCAGGCCTTGGGATTCATCGCCTCTTGCATACTACTAATACCATTTGCAAAACTGCATATGAAGAAATTACAATGGTACCTGAAAAGCGTATGGACTCAGCACAGCCACAGCTTGGGAACAATAATACCACTCATTCCCTGCCTTCAACAGGAGTTTCTATGGTGGGCACAGGCATGTCACCTCAACAAGGGTCAGCCTTTCACCTTACCCACAGCCAGGCAAACTATAACAGATGCATCGGACTATGCCTGGGGAGCACACATGGCAATGCAGTGCATTCAGGGCAAATAGTCTACAGATCAAAGGCATCTGCATATCAATCAAAAAGAAATGCTAGCTGTACAGAATGCCCTAACAGCTTTCCAGGACCTCTTACATCCAGGACAACTCCTAATAAAGACTGACAATACCACAGTAATGTGGTACATAAACAAGCAAGGGGGGCACACACTCCTACCCCCTATGCAGACAAGCAATGACCTTGTGGAACACAGCACTGACCTACCAAGTTCAACTACAAGCACAATTCCTGCCAGGAAAGAAAACCACATTGGCAGACGACCTAAGCAGAAACATCATGGATCCCCACGAGTGGAAACTAGATCCACAAGTATTTGCAATGATAACTTAAAAATGGGGACGCCCAGACATAGATCTGTTTGCCAACCCCCAAAACTACCAACTTCGAAAATTTTGCACAAGGACATTCCACCCACTATCTTGGAAAGTGGGCGCCCTCTCATTCAGTTGGAAAACGTTAACAGTGTATGCCTTTCCTCCACTGCCTCTTCTAGCAAAGGTGCTGCTGAAAGTCGGATTAGAGAGGCCACAAATGATGCTCATTGCTCCAGACTGGCCACGCCAGCACTGGTATCCAATACTAAGGAACATGGCCCACAGTCCACCATGGATTATGCCTCAAATTCCTCACCTACTCACTGAGCAAAACATTGTAGTAGTAATGTTTTCTGAAGAAGTTTGCCTAGGAGGCAAATGAAAAGCGCTTTAAAATAAACTTTCAAAACTAAATGTGAGCTCCTTCGTGTTCGGCGTGGATATTCTACACTGACAGTGACTGTTTTACGGATATTTGGACTGTTTGGCTCGCTCTAAAGGTTTGCTTTGTATTTAACAGTTTGTTTGGGCTTCTTTGGTTATGCACTCAGCAAAACAGTCAGATTCTACACAGCCAGCTCAAGACTTTAAATCTGGCTGCATGGCAAATTACGTAAACAACCAGCCAACACCTCTCTCTAAAGCTGTTATTGGATGTCATCCTGGAGGCCAGGAGGCCCAGCACCAGGAAAGCCTATTCAGACAAATGGAAAAGATTTTGCGCCTGGAACCAGGCTAAAGGCCAAAATCCCCTTGTTCCAAACATTCCTCAGATTCTACAATATTTAACTGAGATGTTGCACAAAGGACTTTCTTTTTCATCTATTAAGATCCACGCCTCAGCGATTTCAGCTCACTACAACACGGATCCTCCTTTATTTTCACATCCACTACTAAGATAGTATCTCAGAGGGGCTAAGAACATAAGACCGCCCAGGAGAGCACCAACACCAACTTGGGATCTCAACTTTGCTCTGGAAAAGCTTACACTGCTGCCCTTTGAACCAGCTTTTACAGCTGATTTACAGTTTCTATCATGGAAAACTGCCCTGCTGCTAGCAATAACTTCAACTCGAAGAGTCTCAGAGCTACAGGCCCTAATGGCAGTGAAGCCTTTCCTCATTTTTCATCTAGACAGAGTCGCTCTACGAACTAACCCTTCCTTTATGCCAAAGGTGGTATCCAGTGTGGCCCTAAACCAAACCATTCATTTGCCCACCTTTTTCCCAAACCCCTAGAACAAAGAAGAAAGGCTCCTGCACTCTTTGGACATTCACAGGCAATTACGTTACTACTTGGATACTACTTGGATAAAACAAAGGCTATCAGAAAATCTGACCTGCTCTTTGTATCCTATGCTGCAGGATCACAAGGAAAAGCTATCTCAAAACAGACCATTTCAAAATGGGTAGGACATTGTATCAGTTTCTGCTACACACATCATGGGAAACCGGTACCTGCTAGCATTGGGTCCCATTCCACCAGGGCTACAGCTACATCAACAGCCTTTCTCAGGGGGATACCAACCAAGGATATTTTGGAGGCTGCAACTTGAAGTTCAGTGCACACCTTCACCAAACACTATCACTTACCTCTATACTCTAAAACCAGAGCTGGCTTTGCCACTGCAGTTCTGCAGGGCCTACTAGCTTCTCCAAACCCTGTTTAACTCCACCACCCATCCTTAGCTTTGGGATTCAACCCAAGTGTGATGACTGCAGCAGTGTAACACGATGAACATAGTACAGTTTTTTGTACCTACCATAAATGTAGATGTTAGAGTGTTCACACTGCTGCAGTCCAGGTTACCCTCCCTCCATCCCTCTGACCTAGCTGAACTTTTCTATCTGATACAACCTTTGTAGTGTATTTGCTTGTAACTGAAGGTATTCCTTGTATTTCCTTTACATGTTTTATTGGCAATATGTATTGCCCACCTACTTGGGGGCACCTGACATCTGGGGCAAGAAAAACTGAAGAAAATGCCGTTGGATGCCTCTTGTGTACCCCTGGCGCACTGACGTCAGGGAAGAAGCGACAGCAACCGACGCCGGACCAAGACTTTGGAACTCTGGCCGACTGCGGGACTGCCTGACGGCAGGATAACCCAAGTGTGATGACTGCAGCAGTTTGAACACTCGAACATCTACATTTATGGTAGGTACAAAACTGTACTTTCTGCAGGGCCTCATAGCCGCTCCTAATGCGGTTTAGCTCCAGCCTCCCAACCGTAGCTTTGGGACTCTACCCAAATGTAATGACTGCAACAGTGAAACATGAAGAAATAGTACAGTTGTGCACACTTACTGTAAATGTAGATGTTCGAGTGTATTCACTGTTGAAGTCTAGGTTACCCACCCGCCATCCCCCTTTTTTCTGCTGGAACTTATCTTTCCTTCTCTGATTTATACAACCTGTGTGGTGTATTTGCTTGTAGATGAAGGTAAAGTTTATATTGGTGCATGTATTTTAATATATATAAATTTTGGCTACCCTTTTAGGGGGCACCTGACATCTGGGGCAAGAAAAACTGAAGAAAATGGTGTTGGCTGCTGCTTTTATACCCCTGACGACCTGACGTCAGGGAAGGGGGTGACGGCAGCCGACGCAGGACCCAAGACTTTGGAATTCAGGTCGACTGAGGGCAACCTGCCAGCAGGATTACCCAACTGTAATGACTGCAGCAGTGAATACACTCTAACATCTACATTTATGGTCAGTATACACAACTGTACTTTTCCTTCTACTACCTCAGCAGTAGGCCTTTATCTATTCCTCCTGTACTAGACGTTGTTGATGATGCTTTCTCGGAATCTAGTTTGGCCCCTGATTCCCTGCCTCCTGCTCCCAGAAAACCTGACAGATACTACAGGGTCCCGGAGTCCCACAAGTTCCTTTTCAAAAATCCTATTGCAGTCCCAGAGACTATTTCACAGGGGCTCAAGAGCATTAAGGCTTCTACTGCTAAAAATCCTACCCCTTCTGATAGAGACTCCAGGGCGCTGGATAGATGGGGGTAGGAAGGTTTACCCTTCTGCACCCTTGGCCATTAAGGCTTTAAACTGCCAGTTTCATATGTCAAAATATCAGCAACATGTTATTGGACTGCTTAAACAGAAAATGATGTAGATTCCTGACTGTGTGGAAAATAAAGAATTACAGGATGTAATGCATTCTTCTGAACATGTTGGAAAACTTACTTTGCAATGTGGTTTTGATTCATCAGAGGCCTCTTGCAGGGCTGCTGTTACTGGCTCTGTGCTCAGAAGGCATGCTTGGCTTAAGGAGCAATCTTTGCCTGATAATGTTAAAGCTAAATTGTTGGATGCTCCTTTAAATCAGGACTGCCTGTTTGTCAATAAGGCTGAGGGTGTCCTTAAAAAGATGGAAGATAAAGCTAAATCTATACGAACTGTTAAAGATTTTTTAAAGTTCAACCTTCTAGATTTAGTAGGCACTGGCCCTCTAAGAATTGGTTCTTTCCAGCCCCTTCCAGGTCTTCTCAAGCCAAACCCAGACACAGCAAAAACCCCAGGTTTCAGTCCCAGGGGACTCACAGAACTAAGCAGTGGGGGGCCTCCACTTCCAAGTCTGTGAATATTAAGACTCCCCCCTATGGTAAACTGTCTGAGTGACTTCCTTTTAAAATTTCCAAGCACTTATCAACTGACTGCCCCTTTGGGGGGAAAGATTGCTCTTCATGCAAAGAATTGGGAACTCATTACCCAGGACAAATGGGTTTTAAATGTAGTTTCCCAGGGATACAGATTTCACTTCCACACGTTGCCAACACCAAGTGGGTGGCCGGACCTACCCCCGAATCAGTGGGCAGAGGCCCAAAAACAAGTACTTTCCCTCTTAAGCATGGGGGCTATTCAGCTGGTACCAGAAGAGGAAAAGGGACCAGGTTACTACTCGAGACTTTTCCTGGTACCCAGAAAAGACAATTTATGGCATCCTATCCTGGACCTGTCTACTAACACCTTTTTGGAGATTCCAAAATTCTAGATGCTGACTCTTCAATTACTTCCTATGCTAGGCAAAGATGCCTGATTGGCAACACTAGATTTAAAAGAAGCATACCTGCACATCCCAATCAGGGAATCTTGCAATAGATACCTACGCTTCAAAGCAGGCTACACGCACCATCAGTTCTCTGCACTGCCCTTTGGCTTATCTACTGCGCCCAGGGTATTCACAAAGTGCCTAGCTCCAGTTATTGCATTTTGCAGGCAAAGAAATATTCAAATATACACATACCTGGATGATTGTCTAATTCAGGCAGAAAGCCAAGACATACTTTTGAAACATCTGGCCTTTGTAAAAAGGGTTCTAACTTGTCTGGGGTACACCATAAACGAAAAGAAATCACACCTGGTACCCTGTCAACAAATTATATTCCTGGGAGCAAGTTTGAATACAACCTCGCAGATGGCTTACCTCACGCCAGAAAAGCAAATTCTTTTGACAACCTACTTCAAACAAGCGGCCACAAAAACCCTGCTATCTGCAAGACAAGTACTGCAAGCCTTGGGGTGCATGGCCTCCTGCAGTCTTCTAATTCCATAGGCAAGACTGCATATGAGGAAACTACAATGGTATCTAAAAAGCCTATGGTGTCAACTTTCTCAAAACCTAGAAACAATGATTCCTATCATACCTTGCTTATGCCTAGAATTCCTTTGGTGGGCAGAGGCTTGCCACCAAAACAAGGGACTACCTTTCTCAAACCCCCCTGCTGCCCAAACCCTAACAGATGCTTCAGACTATGCATGGGGGGCTCACCTGGCAGGGAAGTGCATTCAGGGCAAATGGAACCCAAGTCAAATGCACCTGCATATCAGTCAAAAAGAAATGTTAGCTGTACGGAATGCTCGGACAGCCTTCAAGGACCACATTCTTCCAGGACAACTAATGGTAAAGACTGAGAGTACCACTGCTATGTGGTACATAACAAGCAGGGGGTACACATTCTTACTCCCTCTGCAGACTAGCCATGGCATTGTGGAACACAGCCTTGAGCTACCAAGTGCACCTACAAGCTCAATTCCTGCCAGGAAAATTAAATACACTAGCAGACGGACTAAGCAGAAACCTCATGGATCCACACGAGTGGAAACTGGAACCAAGGATTTTCAACATGTTGACAAGCAAATGGGGAGCCCAGATGTAGACCTGTTTACCTCTCCCCAGAACTACCAATTGGACAAAGTTTGCACAAGGACTCCCCACAAACAAGCCTGGAAAGTGGATGCTCTGACCTTCATCTGGAAAAGCCTGGAAAGTGGATGCTCTGACCTTCATCTGGAAAAACCTATCAGTCTATGCCTTACCCCCTCTGCCTCTGCTCTCCAAAGTACTACTAAAAATCAAACCAGACAAACCAAGGATGATTTTGATTGCTCCAGACTGGCCGCGCCAAGACTGGTGTACCCCCTCCTGCACAATGAGTCACTGTTATCTCCATGGCACCTGCGTCAGACTTCCTTCCCTGCTGTCTCAGCAGGAGAACCAGATTCTGCACCCTCAGCTTCTAACACTGAACCTTGCAGCCTGGCTAATTACTTAATCTCGCCTTTACCATCCCTCAGCAAACCTGTGATGGAAAACATTTTAGAGTCAAGGAGGCCTAGTACTAGAAAATCTTATGCTGAAAAATGGAAAAGATTCTGTGCGTGGAACCACTCTCAAGGGACGAGCACAGCAGCACTCTATTTACCTCGGATTTTACAATACTTAACTGAGATGCTTCACAAGGGGCCTGTCTTTTTTTCTCCTTTAAAATCCATGCCTCGGCTATTTCAGCTCATTATAACATAGAACCTCCCCTCTTCTCTCATCCACTGCTCAAGCAGTTCCTCAGAGGGGCCAAAAATTTGAGACCACTCAGGGGAGCTCCAACCCCAGCCTGGGACCTTAACTTTGTCTTGGAGAAACTCACTCTACCTCCTTTCGAGCCAGCTGCTACTGCAGACTTAAAATTTCTTTCTTGGGAAAGCAACTTTCCTTTTAACAATCACTTCAGCTAGAAGGGTATCCTAATTACAGGCCCTTATGGCAGTGGAGCCTTTCATCATCTTTCATCCGGACAGGGTGTCCCTCATCAGTCCATTCTTCATGCCCAAGGTGGTATCCAGTGTGGCTCTTAATCAGTCCAGTTATTTGCCAACCTTCTTTCCATATCCACAGAATAAAGGGAAACTGATTCTGCATTCCTTAGATGTGCACAGACAACTTAGATTCTACTTGGACAGGACTAAACCTCAAAGGAAATCTGAACAACTGCTGGTGGCATTTGCTGCAGGGGCAGAGGGGAAGGCTATTTCAAAACAAACCATTTGTAAATGGATAAGCCTTTGCATTCATTTCTGCTATAAGCACCATGGAAAACCTATCCCCTAGGGGATCAGACCTCACTCCACCCGGGCTGCATCTACCTCTACAGCCTTTCTCAGAGGCAGGGACATCCTAGAAGCTGCTACCTGGAGTTCTGCACATACATTCACCAAGCATTATCATTTGCCAATTTTCTCTAAATCCAGAGCTGGCTTTGCCACTGCAGTCTTGCAGGGCCTTATAGCTGGCCCTAATGCTATCTAAATTCCTCCTCCCAACCATAGCTTTGGGAATGTACCCAAATGTAATGACTGCAACAGTGAAACAGGAAGAACATAGTACAGTTGTGTACACTTGTCATAAATGTAGATGTTCGAGTGTATTCACTGTTGCAGTCCTGGTTACCCTCCCTCCAGCCCCCTAACTTCTTTTGGCTATACCTCTGCTTTCCTGTGCTATGCTTAAAAGCCTTTTTGGTGTATTTGCTTTTTTGTTGGCGGTATATCTTTGTGCTTTTATGTTTAATTGCTTCCCATTAGGGGGGCACCTGACATCTGGGGCAAGAAAAACTGATGCAATGGTTTCGGCTGCATGTTTTATACCCCTGACGACCTGACGTTATGGAAGAAGGGACAGCAACCAACGCAGGACCCAAGACTTTGTTAATCAGGCCGACAGGGCATCTTGCAAGCAGATAACCTAAATGTAATGACTGCAACAGTGAATACACTCCTAACATCTACATTTATGATAAGTGTACACAATTGTACTTTTAGAGTCCTACCCTTTGGTGTCACCACAGCCCCCAGGGTGTTCACCAAAGTGATGGCAGTAGTAGTGGCTCACTTGAGGCTTCAGGGGATTCAGGTCTACCCATACCTGGACTTATTGGCTCCTCACTGCTCCCACCAGGCGTCTACTTTCTCAAACCAGGGATTATTTCTTGCAGCTTGCACTTGACTTTGGGTTAGAATCAACGCATCCAAATCACTTCTAAATCCTGTCCAGGTGATAAGACTACATTGGGGCATGGATAGACACTACAGTGCAAAATCTTCCTGACCACAGAGAAAGTGCGAAACCCGAGGATGCTTGTTTCCCTGATCTACCGTTCTCATCTTTCTTCAGCAGAATCTGTGTTGAGGGCCCGTGGTTCTATGGCAGCGACCATAACGCTTCTTCCGTGCGCCCGGTTACACATCCGAGTACTACAGTGGACTCTAGCGGTACAATGGTCCCTGTTGGTACTTCCATTATTGCTTCCTGTACATCTTCGTCGAGTCTGCAGGTTGTCCCTTCTGTGATGGATATACTCTCTGGAAATCCTGGAGGGGCTACCTTTTTGTTCCAGCCCCTGTCCAAGCCACAGTGACCACGGATGCCTCCCAACTTGGGTGGGGGGGCATTGTTCGGGCAAGACAGCCCAAGGCCTGTGGTCTTATGTCAAGACCATTTTGCATATAAACGTTCTGGAGATGAGGGCGGTCCTATTGGCGTTGCAGGCCCTTCATGCCTTTCTTCCTCTGGGAACCATTGCAGTTCAGACAACATGTCAGTGGTCTGATATGTCAAGAAACAGGGAGGGACCAGATCTTGCCCCCTTTGTTGCGAGGCCATGAGAGTTTGGGAATGGGCGATCTCCACTGGTCACTCTTCCCATAGCAACGCACATTCTGGGATGGTCCAACGTCGTAGAAGACCGGTTAAGCCGGATACTGATGCCTAATGAGTGGTTTCTGAATCATTCAGTAGCAGAGCAGATCTTTCTGGGGTGGGGTCAGCCTTGCTGCCATCTCTTCTCATCTCCTTCCAATGCAAAGTGCAGTGAGCTGTTCGCTCTGAACCCCCCATCCAGGGGAGTCCCCCAGAGATGCTCTAGTCCATGCTTGGCCTCCCGGTCTTCTGTTTGCTTACTCTCCAGTACCTATTATTCCGAGCATTCTACAGAAAGCTTGTCAACTGGGGAGCAAAGTGATCCTCATTGCCCTGTTTTGGCCTCGCCAGGTATTGTTTCCCTTCCTATGGTCTCCTCTTCTGGCTCCGCCTTGGATCTTGGATCCCATTCAGGATCTTATTTCACACCCTTCAGGGTTTCCTCATCTGAACCTGGACAGTTTGAAGCTCACGGTTTGGCTGCTCCCATTCCCCTGATTGCTAGGACTCCTGGATTATCATTTTCAGTTGGGTCTATTCTGGTGGCAGCTTATTACCGCAGCAAATGGAAATGTTTTTCTTTTTGGGCTTTTCAGAGGAGTTTAGATCCTTTCACGGCTCCTATTTCTGCAATTCTCGACTTCCTAGCCAATATTTTTCAACAAGGAGCAAGCTCTTCTACTATCAAAGTTCAATTATCTGCCGTCTCTCATTTTCACGTGGGTGAGAATTCTGCCTCTTTGGCCTCTTCCAGACTCTTTATTAAAGGAGCCTTCCTATTATGCCCCCAGTCAAGGATCCTGTTCTTCCATGGTACCTTACTGTGGTTCTTCAAGCATTGGTCACTTTGCCCTTTGAACCTGCTGCAACCACAGGTCTCAAGTTTTTGTCTTGGAAACAGCATTTCTGGTTGCCATCACCTCTGCTAAAAGGGTTTCAGAACTACAAGCTTTGTCTACTAAAGTTCCATATATGGTTTTCCATAAAGATAGGGTTTCCCTTTGGACCAATCTTTCCTTTCTTCCCAAGGTTGCATCACAAGTTAACATCGATCAGACCATTAACCTACCTGTTTTCTTTCCAAATTCTGCTAACAAAATGAATACGGACTCCACTTGTTGGATGTTCACAGACAGTTACGATTTTATTTACACAGGACTAAGACCTTTCGCAAATCCAATCAATTGTTTGTGCCCTTCTCTAAACCCTTCCATTTGAGGTTTATCTCCAAGTTCATTATTACTAGGTGGATTTCCTTGTGCATCCTTCAGGTCTATAAGGATAAAGGTTGGTCTCCTCTGGGTGAGGTGAAAGCTCATTCCACTAGGTCAATGGCTACGTCTGCAGCCTTTTGTTGTAGTCTCATTTGATGATATGTTTTCTGCAGCTACTTGGTCCTCCTCCTATACCTTTATCTCTCATTTCAAATTTGATTTGACTTCTAGAAGGAGAGCATCTTTTGGATTCCGTGGTGCTCCAGAATATCCTTCCATGAGGGCCACCCAGGAGGTAAGTAGCTGCGGACTCTGTCCCACAGGTGGAAGGCCAAATGAAGTAAACTACTTCAGATAAAGAAGTTATGTACTCACCATAACATTCCATCCAAGTAGTCCTACTTCATTTCTCTTCAACCATCCCTCCCTCCTTCCCCCTGGCCTTCTCTTATGGACAGCCTGTTTGGCTGCAGTTTTAGGTCATAAGGGACTCTTTCAGGTCAGGTTCTCAGTGTAAGTGGCAGCAAACTCAGTCTGGGGGTTGGAAGGTAGTGAAGGTGTATTATGGATAAGGGGAGGAGCTTGGAGCTCGGAGCAGATGCTAGTGAATTTGCTGGCTCGGATCCAGTACCCGCAGGTTGAAGACAAATGAAGTAGAACTACTTAGATGGAACGTTATGGTGAGTACATAACTTTGTGTGTGTAATGACTTGGCGAATTTCAAAAATTCCCTACAGGGTTATCTGTTGGATATTTTGGGTCAGTGAATGGATTTAACTAAGGAAAGTATTCTTTTGAGCTGGGACAGGATCTGAATTGCCTGGACATAGAATGCCTTACTAAGTTCCTTATTGACCTCCCTTCTCTCATCTTTCCTCTTCAGTATTTTTTCTCCTATTTCTCTCCATATTACTTAATGGTAATTTACTATAAACACATGTTGTTCTGCTGATTTTTTTTAGACTATCCTTGTCACCTGCTACTGTCTCTCCTCTTTTATCTCTCACCAGTTCATACCATGTTTATTACCTCAACCCCCTTCTGTATACCTCTGATCGTATATTTTAAGTTTATTGTATGCTGGTTTACAGAGTCCATCTTAGATGTGCATTTCCTTTTCAAAATGTTTTGCCTCCCAAAAGTGCTTTTTGGTTTCTCTGCATCACTTTTCTACCATTCCAAATATTGTATAGATGTTTTTGAAACTTTTTGTGTACTCCTGAATGCATAATTCTTTTTTGTGCGTATGTAACTGAAACGTATTTTCAAGTTTTTGTATCTGTTGTATAATTTATACCAAGGCTATAGACTAGGGAAAGGTGGTACACACAGCCTACCTAGACCTCACAAAGGCCTTCAACACCATTCCTCATTCTGGTATTATAGACGAGCTCACCTGTCTGAACATAAACCCCTGTGTCACAAGATGGGTTGCCATTTGGCTCATGGACAGAACCCACATGGTGAGAGTTGCGGAAGCTAGGTCTGACTCTAAACCGGTTACAAGTGGCGTTCCCCAGGTCTCAGTCCTAGGACCCCTCCTGTTCGGCATATACTTCTAAGAGGTACAGAGGGATCTAAACCTCACCACAACAATAAATAGGATGTGCTGGAGGGCTAGATTCCTGTCCCAGAGATTTCCCATGCTTTGTAACAAGATTCCAGTCTACATTAAGCAGAGCTCCTCGCTAACGCTCTTCAAGAGAAGCCTTGACGAGTGGATGGGAAACAGAAAGTTTGCCCCGGGAATCACTTCAGTGGCTGTGCTGGACAGCGGCACAGGGAATTAATCTAAGGGGGCGGCGAAAGCCGACGACACATTCTGGCTAGGCTTATAAATGCCTTCGGGCAGATAGCCTTGTATCTACCTATGTACCTATTACCTAAAATAGATAAAAAAAAATTTCACTTATTTGACAGCCTTTCTCCAACTTTCCTAAACACTTGGACATCATTCGCCTGCTAACAATTGTTATTTGTAAGTCTACAGGAAAGTAAATTTCCTACAGTATGGAAACGTACTATAATTATATCTCTAGTCAAGAGTGGTGATTAGAAAAAAGGTTGAAAATTATAGGCCAATCCCCCTGTGTCTAAGTCTTCTCCAGAATACTAGAAAGGAGTTGTCCGTACCTAGCTCACAGATTTTCTGAGCTTTAAATAACAGTCCCTGTAATGTGCAACAAATTCCACCCCGGACACAATAACCAAACTTCCCTAGCATAAACAGTTAACCACATAGATGTATGATATGACAAAAGTAATTACCTCAGGATCATTCTTCCTTGGTATCTTGAAAGACATCAGTCTTGTTAACCACATCTGCTTGAAAAAGCAGCTCTGAGATATCAATGCAGTGCACTAGTCATACAGTGATTTACAAGGAACTTTAAGATAGGATCTATATTATTATTGGCAAAAAGGTTATCCATTTACGTCCAGATTAAATGTAGCGTACATCAAGGTTGTAGCAAACTCTCCTTTTTGCTTATTTAACAAAACAAAATGCATAATTATGCCCCAGGCCTAAAACTACTGCATTATGCAGACAGTTCTTCAATGCTGTGTGCTGCCAATAGTACTCTGTCTAGTAGGGACACAGAAGAGATCCCAGGGGTAAACCTACGATCTCCCATCCACTCAAGATTTCTCTTGAAGTGGGTCATTGAGGGGCTCTGCCTAACATGGATTGGGATTTTGTTCCAGAGTGAGGGGAGCCTCTGGGATATGAATCTGTCCCTCCAGCATGTCCTATTTATTTCTGTGCTGAGGTTTAAGTCCCTGGAGCGTGTAGCTCTAAGGGATTTGGATTTCCTGAGGTGGAGCATGTCCATTAATTCTGGGTTGGACATGGCTTTATATGTCGGGCACAGATCGCCTTTGAGTAGGCGGTAAGCAACTGAGTAGAACTGGAGTTTCTTTAGCCTAACTGCGTAGGGCATCTGTTTGAGTCCCTTGATCCTCTTGGTGAAGTACTTTTGGGGTCTTTCCAGTTGCTGCAGGTGTCTGGTAAGGTACATCCCAAATGGGGCATTGTATTCAATTATGGGCCTGATGAGTAGAGGGGCACAATGACCTCTCTTGAGCTAGATGTGAACCCTTTCGTTATAAGGTGGGCTATATAGAAGGTCTTTCTAACCACTTTGGCAACGTGATTGTCAAAGGAGAGCTTGCTATCTACTTGGGTCCCCAAATCCCTAATTACTTCCTCCGTACTTAATGGATTACCACCTATGTGGTAATTTGTGGGCACTGTTTTTCCCAAAGGGAGTGACTATGCACTGTTTGGCATTTAGCTTTAGGCCATGGCTCTGGCACCAGTTATCTGTCTCTGTGAAACCTTTTTGGAGGATGCTTGTGTCAGTCGGTGAGTCGATTATGGCACCCAGTTTGCAGTCATCTGCGAACTTGGTTAGCCGTAGTCCTCCTGTGTTAGCCTGTACCTCAGAGAAATATATACCGAACAAGACAGGTCCCAGGACTGAGCCTTGTGGGACGCCACTTGTAACTGGTTTAGAGTCTAACATGGCACCTGCAATTCTGACCATGTGGGTTCTATCCCTGAGCCAGTTTGCTACCCATCTTGTGACATAGGGGTTGATATTTAAGCTGGTGAGCTCATTTATGATGCCAGAGTGGGGTATTGTGTCGAAGGCTTTTGCGAGGTCCAGGTAGGCTGTGTGGACTACCTTCCCTTCATCTATGGCCTTGGTGACTGTTTCAAAGAAGTCGACCAGGTTCAAGAGGCACGATCTCCCCTTAACAAAGCCGAGTTGGGTAGGATCCGGTGTTTGGAGGTTCCCAATGTCTTTTGTTTATGAGTTCCATGATGATACGCTCCATAGCTTTGCAGACCAGGCTAGTCAGGCTTATAGGGCGATCGTTTCTGGGGTCCGTTGTGGCACCACCTTTGTGGAGCGGGACCACTGTTGCTGTACGCCATTCCTTGGGTACATATCCTGTAGTAAGGCTGAGATTGAACAGTGACTTTATGTGAGGGTTCAGTTGTTCTTGGAGCTCGTGTAAGAAGCAGCCAAGGACACGTCCGGTCCCATTGATGCTGTGTTTTTTGCTTTGGAGAGGGCAGCTCTCACCTGTGCATCTGTGATGTCAGGGAGGCTACACTCTGTTGAGATAGACATTTGCTCTTTTGGGGGGGGGTTTGCACTGAACCTGTCAGCCAGGATGTTGGCAATGTCTGTGGGTTCAGTGTATTTTTTGTCATTTTGCACTAACTCAGCGCATATCTGAGAGTTGCCACCCAGGTTCCTAACATAACTAAAGAAGGCCTTGTGATTATCTTTAGCATCTTGTGCAATTTTTCTTTCAAAGCTGGCCTTAGATTATTTTATGAGGGATCGTAGTTTCTTGCTAGTACTGGTCCAATCTTACCAATGAGGGGTATACCACTGGTATGGAACATAGTCTCCATGTTGGTGATGATCAGGTCCAATATGTTTTCCCCACTTGTGGGAGTGATGACCAGTTGTTCCATAGCATTTGAGTGTATAAATTGTAGGAACCATTGGGCGAGGGTGTTGGGGCTTGAGTAGTGCTTCCAGTCTATGTTTGGGTAGTCGGTCACCCAATATAATGGTGTTTGGGAGACCTTCATATTCTCCAGTGTTCTCAGGAAAGCCGAGTGGGGTTCCTGCATTTGGGAGGGTGGTGTGTAGTATGCTACAAACTGAAAGTCAGATGTTCTTCATCTCACATTGCTGCAGTCCTTACACTTGGGTAGTCCGCTGTCCTCGGTCGGCCCGAATATCAAAGTATAAGGCTGACGTCGGTCAAGGCGCATTAGACTGACATCAGGACGTCAGGGTACAAATGCGCATGACCGACGTCATATCCTCAGTCTTTTTTGCCGCATGGTCCGATGCAGAAGCAGCGTTGCAAGTGCCGTTCAGCTTTCTGAAATTTTTCGAATTCGGAGTTTCAGACCGAGTCAAAGTTGGCTAAGTACCCCGTTGGGGAATATTTTAGTTTTTTCTTGCCTCAGTGGTTTACCGGATGTCAGAAAAAGTGAATAACTGTATTTCTTGTGGGAAACAGATACCGCATAGAGATTACCATTCTTTGTGTATTCCTTGTTTGGGGCCTGAGCACGACGTTGTTGGGTGTCGCTTTTGTGCTAGGTTTAATAAGCGCATTATTAAGCGAAGGTTAGATTGTGCCAGGTTAGTCTTCGGGAAGCGGTGCAATTATAACATGCCGTCGGATGCTCCGACGCCTGCTTCTACGAAGAAGCGTAAAGACAAAGCAGCTAAGCCCAGACAAGAAGAGTCGGCCGTACCGGACGCCGGTTCTTTGGAGGTGTCGGTGGAACTGGGGGTTCCGCCGGAGGTTTCTCTGGAGTCCCAGGGGGAGTCTTTGTTATTGCAGGATGTGGCCTCTCAGGAGGCAGGTCAGGCTGAAGGGGCTTCTCAGGTTACTGTACTCCCCTCCCTTCCTAGGGTGGTTAGGCCCTCTCCTTCTGTTTCCAAGGCTTCTCCCAGAGGCAGGCCAGGTTTAGCTTCTGTTGGTGTCACTCCTAGTTCATCAGGATCTGTGCCCAAGAAGCACATGCTTAAAATGGCAGAAGATTTAATTACTTTAATTAGAGGTTCTTTGCCCCTCCTGATAAGAGGCCTAGGGTGGAACCAGAGTTGGGGAGTTTTGAGCAGGCTTCGGATGTTTCAGAGTCTTCGGCTGAAGACTTGCAGGAGTATTCTCCTTATTCTGATTCTGATGTGGATGATTCTACTCCTTCTGCTTCTCCTCCAGAGGATTTTTCTTTTTCAGAGACTCTTCATTCCATGAGGGAACATTTTAAGTGGGAAGGTCAGGACTTCTCTGATTCCAGGAAAAGGCTTAGGGAATTTTTGTTTTTACCCCAGCATAGGCCTTTGGCTATACCTCCTGTTCTGGATGTTGTGGAAGATGTGTTTGCAGAGGCTGCTCTTAATCCTGATTCTTTGCCTCCTGCTCCTGTTAAACCGGATAGGTATTACAGGGTGCCCGAAGCTCATAAATATCTTTTTAAGAGTCCTAGGGCGGACCCAGAAACTGTTAGTCAAGGGCCTAAGGGTGTCAAGGCTTCTGTTGTAAAAAATTCGGTTCCTCCAGATGGAGGCCAGGGCTTTGGATAGATGGGGAAAGAAAGTCTATACTTCTTCCACCTTAGCTATGAGGGCTTTGAATTGCCAGTTTCACATGTTGAAATACCAAAACTATCTACTTTCTCAATTGAAGTCTAAGGTAGATGCTCTGGCGGAAGGTATTGAGTGTAAGGAATTACAGGATTTGGTACATGTTTCTGAACAGGTGGGTAAGCATTCTTTGCAATGTGGTTTTGATGCTGTACAGGCCTCGTCTAGGGTGGCTGCCACTGGGTCAGTTCTTCGCAGGCACGCCTGGCTGAGGGATCAGAATTTATCTGACCATGTTAAGACAAGGATTTTAGATGCTCCTTTACAGTCTGATGTGTTGATGTTCTTCGTCTTCCATTGCTGCAGTCCTGACTATTGGGGTATAGTCCGCGTCCCGTCGGCCCGAATACCAGAGTATAAGGCTGACGTCGGTCAGGGCGCATTAGACTGACGTCAGTACGTCAGGGTACTAATGCGCATGACCGACGTCATATCCTCAGTCTTTTTTGCCGCATGGTCCGATGCAGAAGCAGTTTTGCGAGTGCAGGTTGGCGTACTGAAATATTTCCGAAACCGGAGTTTCAGACCGAAACAGAGTTGGCTAAGTACCCCGTTGGGGAAGAGTTTAGTTTTTCCTTGCCTCAGTATTTTACCGGATGTCAGAAAAAGTGAATAACTGTATTTCTTGTGGGAAACAGATACCTCATAGGGATTATCATACCTTGTGTATACCTTGTTTAGGGCCTGAGCACGACGTTGTTGGTTGCCGCTCTTGTGCTAGGTTTAACAAACGCACTATTAAGAGGAGGTTAGACTGTGCCAGGTTAGTGTTTGGGAAGCGTTGCAATTATAAAATGCCGTCGGATGCTCCGGCCCCCGCTTCCTCCAAGAAGCGCAAGGATAAAACAGTGAAGCCTAGGGTTGAGGAACCGGCAGTCCCGGACGTCGGTTCTTTAGAAGGCTCAGTGGAGCCGGAGGTTTTGCCAGGAGTTTCCATGGAGTCCCAGGCAGAAACTATACTCTTACAGGATGTGCCTTCTCAGGAGGTAGGCCAGGCTGAGGGGCTTCTCAGGTGACTGTTCTTCCCTCTCTTCCCAAGGTAGTTAGGGCCTCTCCTTCTGTTGCCAAAACTTCTTTGAGAGGTAGACCTACTTCAGCTTCAGTGGGGGCTTCTCCTAGCATTTCGGGTTCTGTACCTAAGAAACATATGCTTAAAATGGCAGAAGATTTGATTACTATGATTAGGGGTTCTATGCCCCGCCTGATAAGAGGCCTAGGGTGGAACCGGAGTTTGATAGTTTTGAACAGTGTTCAGAGGCTTCAGAATCTTCTGTGGAAGATTTGCAGGAGTATCCTACTTATTCTGATTCTGATGTGGATGATTCCACTCCTACAGCGTCTCCACCTGAGGATTTCTCATTTTCAGAGACTTTGCATTCCATGAGGGAGCACTTTAAATGGGAAGGCCAGGATTACTCTGACTCCAGGAAAAGGCTTAGGGAGTTCTTGTTTTACCCCAGCATAGGCCTTTAGCTATTCCTCCTGTGTTGAATGTGGTGGAAGATGTTTTTGCAGAGGCTTCCCTGAACCCTGACTCTTTGCCTCCTGCTCCTGTTAAGCCTGATAGGTATTATAGGGTGCCCAAGCTCATAAATATTTGTTTAAGAGTCCTAGGGCGGACCCAGAAACTATTTCTCAAGGGCCTAAGGGTGTAAAGGCTTCTGTGGTTAAAAATCCTGTTCCCACTGATAAAGAGGCAAGGGCTTTGGATAGGTGGGGAAAGAAAGTGTATACTTCTTCCACTCTAGCCATGAGAGCTTTGAATTGTCAGTTTCACATGCTAAAATATCAGAATTATCTCCTTTCACAATTGAAATCTAAGGTGGATGCTTTGGCGGAAGGTATTGAGTGTAAAGAGTTGCTGGATTTGGTTCATGTGTCTGAACAAGTGGGTAAGCATTCTTTGCAATGTGGTTTTGATGCTGTACAGGCCTCCTCGAGGGTGGCTGCTACCAGTTCTGTTCTTCGAGGCATGCCTGGTTGAAGGATCAGAATTTAGCTGAGCATGTTAAGACAAGGATTTTGGATGCTCCTTTACAGTCTGATGTGTTGTTTGGTTCGCCTGTGGAAGCAGTTTTGAAGAAAATGGAGGACAAAGCTAAGTCTATGCAAACTGTTAAAGATTTTTTGCAGGTGCAGCCACGAAGTCTAGTAGAAATTGGCCTGCTAAGGGGTGGACATATCCTGCTTATGATTCTCAGTCTAGGGGTAGGTCTAGACGTGGTAGGGGCAGGGCTCAAGGTTCTTTTAGGCCTAGAACAGGAGTTCACCTGCTCAGACTTCTGGTGAGGGCAGGGGTCAGTCCTTTCGTAAACAGACCCAATGACCTGTTTCTTCAGCTGCCAGCAGATTCACGTTGGCAGCTCCTTTGGGAGGAAGACTGTCTCTTTTCAAAGAAAATTGGGATTTAATTACTCAAGACAAATGGGTGTTGGATATCATTCACCACGGTTACAGATTTTATTTCCATACAATGCCCCTTTCAAAGGCATGCCAGACGTTCCTCCTCTACAAAGAAAAGAGGCTCACAAGCAAGTTTTACAGTTACTTCACATAGGGGCCATTCAGCCAGTCCCTGTATCAGAAAGGGGCCTAGGATTTTATTCTCGCCTGTTCCTTGTACCAAAGAAGGGGAACACGTGGAGACCAATTTTGGATTTATCTCTCCTCAACACGCTTTTGGACATTCCCAAGTTCAAGATGTTGACGTTACAACAGCTTTTACCTCTGCTGGGCAAAGATCACTGGATGGTAACTTTAGATCTCAAGGAAGCTTACCTTCATGTGCCTATAAGGCTAAGTTGCAGGAAGTATCTGCGGTTTCGAGCTGGAAATTCTCATTATCAGTTCTCTGCATTGCCCTTTGGCTTATCTACTGCGCCCAGAGTATTCACAAAGGTGCTGGCTCCAGTGATAGCTTACTTCAGGCTTCAAGGAATTCAAATCTATCCTTACTTGGGCGACTGCCTGATTCTGGCTCAAGAAAAGGAAGACCTTCTACAGCATCTGGAATATGTTATAGCAGTGCTAAGATGCCTAGGGTATTCTGTGATCGAAATAAAGTCCAGTCTAGTACCCTCTCAAGACATGTGCTTTCTGGGTGTGAGACTGAATACAGCAGCCCAGATGGCCTTTTTAACCCCGGACAAACAAAAGAGTCTGTCACTTTACTTCCATCAACTATCTCATCAGTCCGTGCTGACTGCAAGGACAGTCCTTCAAGCATTAGGGTTCATGGCATCTTGTATTCTGGTGCTTCCCAATGCCAAACTGCATATGAGGAAGCTACAATGGTATCTCAAAAATGTATGGACACAGCACTGCCAGGATTTGGACACTGTCATTCAAATAATACCTTGCCTTCAAAAAGAATTCTTGTGGTGGGCTCAGGAATGTCACCTAAACAAGGGACTCTCTGTGACCCGGCCAGAGGCAAGTCAGATTTTAACGACAGATGCCTCGGACATTGCTTGGGGAGCTCATCTAAATGGAAAGTGGATACAAGACAAGTGGCCTGCCAGACTACAGCATCTACATATCAACATGAAGGAGATGTTAGCAGTCCAGTTTGCATTAATGGCTTTCAAGGAGTTACTTCTTCCAGGGCAGGTGTTGATTCTAACAGACAACACAACTGTCATGTGGTACATCAACAAGCAAGGGGGAACACATTCTTATCCTCTATGCAGGCAAGCAATGATTTTATGGGAGACTGCGCTCAGCTTGCAACTAACTCTTCAGGCAAGGTTTCTGCCAGGAGCACAGAACTCCTTAGCAGATGTGTTAAGCAGACAAATCATGGATCCCCACGAGTGGAAACTGGATCTTCATGTATTTCAGAAACTGACAGTGTCATGGGGAACTCCAGACATAGATCTGTTCGCTTCTCCACTAAACCACCAGCTGCCAAAGTATTGCACAAAGGGGTTTCATCACACAGCTTGGAAAGTGGATGCTCTGTCTTTCAGTTGGAAAAACCTTCATGTGTATGCCTTTCCACCTCTACCTCTTCTTCCAAAGGTACTATTAAAGGTCAGACAAGACAGGCCAAGGATGATTTTGATAGCTCCAGATTGGCCTCGGCAACACTGGTACCCACTACTACGGAGTCTAGTAAAGAAGCCTCCATGGCCTTTACCTTTGATTCCTCATCTGTTATCTCAGAAGGACGGTCATCTGCTCAATGTCAAGCTTCACTCTCTTCATCTAACAGCCTGGCATATTCTGTGTTGAAACACAGCAGGTCTCAACTTCCTCAACAAGTTTTAAATGTGATTCTGGAAGCTAGAAGACCTAGTACAAGGAGAGTGTCATGAGAAAAATGGAAGAGATTTTTATTTTGGAGTACAGCAAAGAATTTGGAGATTTCAGAGCCTAATTTGAGTGTGGCTCTTCAATATCTTACTGAATTATTGGACAAAGGTTTGTCCTTCTCTTCCATAAAGATTCATGCTGCAGCAATTTCAGCTCACTATGATTGTGACCCACCTTTGTTTTCGCATCCTTTGTTCAAGCAGTTTCTTAGAGGGGCAAAGAATATAAGACCCCCACGTAGAGCTCCTACTCCTGCTTGGGATCTCAATTTTGTGTTGGAAAAACTTACTCTACAACCTTTTGAGCCTGCAGCTACTGCTGAATTGAAATATTTGTCATGGAAGACTGCTTTTCTGTTGGCTATTACTTCTGCAAGAAGGGTGTCTGAGTTGCAGGCCCTTATGGCAGTAGAGCCTTTTTGATTTTCCATAAGGATAGGGTATCATTACGTACTAATCCTTCTTTTATGCCTAAGGTGGTTTCTAGTGTGGCTTTAAACCAAACTATTCATTTACCTACGTTTTTTGCAGATCCTCAAAATAAAGGGGAAAAGATTTTGCACACTTTAGATGTGCACAGGCAATTGCGTTATTATTTAAGCAGGACTAAGGATTTTAGGCAGTCTCAGCAGTTGTTTGTTTCTTTTGCTTTGAGTTCTCAGGGCAAGCCTGTGTCAAAACAAACTATTTCTAGGTGGATTGGCTTTTGCATTGCATTTTGTTATTCCCATCATGGCAAGGAGATTCCAGCTGGGATTAGGCCTCATTCCACTAGGGCTACTGCCACTTCTACAGCATTTCTAAGGGGGGTGGCAACTAAGGATATTCTGGAAGCTGCTACTTGGAGTTCAGTGCATACTTTCTCTAGGCATTATCACCTTCCTATCTACTCTAAGTCTAGGGCTGGTTTTGCCACAGCTGTTTTACAAGGCATGTTGTCAGCTCCTACTACTTTATAATTTGCCAGCCTCCCTTACCTCTGCTTTGGGATTCTACCCAATAGTCAGGACTGCAGCAATGGAAGACCAAGAACATAGTACAGTTTTGTACCTACCATAAATGTAGATGTTCGAGGATTCCATTGCTGCAGTCCAATTTACCCTCCCTCCTTCCCCTGTATTTAGGGGTGGTTGTGTAGGTGAGTTTACATGCTTATATTTTTGTATATATTGTTGTATATATTGTACATGTTTTTGGTGCAGGTTGTTTTGGGACTTGTCTTTTTAGGGTCTTCTGACATCTGGGGCAAGAAAAGACTGAGGATATGACGTCGGTCATGCGCATTAGTACCCTGACGTACTGACGTCAGTCTAATGCGCCCTGACCGACGTCAGCCTTATACTCTGGTATTCGGGCCGACGGGACGCGGACTATACCCCAATAGTCAGGACTGCAGCAATGGAATCCTCGAACATCTACATTTATGGTAGGTACAAAACTGTACTTTTGGTTTACTTGTGGAGGCAGTCTTAAAGAAAATGGAAGACGAGGCTAAGTCTATGCAGACTGTTAAAGATTTTTTGCAGGTTCAGCCTCCGAAGTTTAGTAGGAATTGGCCTACCAAGGGGTGGACATATCCTTCTTATGATTCCCAGTCTAGGGGTAGATCTAGACGTGGTAGGGGCAGAGCTCAGGGCGCTTTCAGGCCTAGAACAGGGAGTTCACCTGCACAGTCTTCGGGTGAGAGCAGGGGTCAGTCCTTTCGTAAACAGGCCCAATGACCTACCTTTTCAGCTGCCAGAGCCTTCTCGTCTGGCAGCACCTTTGGGAGGAAGGTTGGCACTTTTCAAGGAAAATTGGAGTTTAATTACCCAAGACAGATGGGTATTGGATATCATACACAAAGGTTACAGGTTTTATTTCCATACCTTGCCTCCTTTCAAAGGCATGCCAGACGTTCCTCCTAAACAAAGAATAGAGGCTCACAAACACATTTCTCTGCTACTTCAAATAAGGGCCATACAGCCGGTCCCTCTGCCAGAAGTGGGCCTAGGATTTTATTCTCGCCTGTTCCTAGTACCAAAGAAGGGGAACACGTGGAGACCAATTTTGGATTTATCTATCCTCAACACTTATCTGGACATTCCCAAGTTCAAAATGTTGACGTTACAACAGCTTTTACCTCTGCTGGGCAAAGATCACTGGATGGTAACTCTGGATCTCAAGGAGGCTTACCTTCATGTTCCTATCAGACTAAGTTGCAGGAAGTATCTGCGTTTTCGGGCTGGGACTTCTCATTATCAGTTCTCTGCATTGCCCTTTGGCTTATCTACTGCGCCCAGAGTGTTTACAAAAGTTATGGCTCCAGTGATAGCTTTCTTCAGGCTAAAAGGAATACAGATTTATCCTTATTTGGACGATTGCCTGATTCTGGCTCAAGAAAGGGACGAACTTCTTCATCATCTGCAATATGTGATAGCAGTGCTAAGATGCCTGGGGTATTCTGTGAGCGAAATAAAGTCCAGTCTAGTACCCTCTCAGGACATGTGCTTTCTGGGTGTAAGACTGAATACAGCATCCCAGATGGCCTTTTGACCCCGGACAAACAAAAGAATCTTTCCCTTTACTTCCATCAATTGTCTCATCAGTCCAGGCTGACTGCAAAGACAGTCCTTCAAGCCTTGGGGTTCATGGCATCTTGTATTCTGGTGCTTCCCAATGCCAAACTGCATATGAGGAAGCTACAATGGTATCTCAAAATGTATGGACACAGCACTGCCAGGATATGGACACTGTCATTCAGATAATACCTTGCATTCAAAAGGAATTTTTGTGGTGGGCTCAGGAATGTCACCTAAACAAGGGACTCTCTGTGACCCGGCCAGAGGCGAGTCAGATTCTAACGACAGATGCCTCAGACAAAGCTTGGGGAGCTCATCTAAATGGAAAGTGGATACAAGACACGTGGCCTGCCAGACTACAACATCTACATATCAACTTGAAGGAGATGTTAGCAGTCCAATTTGCATTAATAGCTTTCAAGGATTTACTTCTTCCAGGGCAGGTGTTGATTCTAACAGACAACACAACTGTCATGTGGTACATCAACAAGCAAGGGGGAACACATTCTTATCCTCTATGCAGGCAAGCAATGATTTTGTGGGAAACTGCTCTCAGTTTACAGCTACATCTTCAGGCAAGGTTTCTGCCGGGAGCACAGAACTCCTTAGCAGATGCGTTGAGCAGACGAATTATGTATCCCCACGAGTGGAAATTGGATCCTCATGTATTTCAGAAATTGACAGTGTCATGGGGAACTCCAGACATAGATCTGTTCGCTCCTCCACTAAACTACCAGCTGCCAAAGTTTTGCACAAAAAGGTTTCATCCCACAGCCTGGAAAGTGGATGCTCTTTCTTTCAAGTGGAACAATCTTCATGTGTATGCCTTTCCACCTCTGCCTCTCCTCCCAAAGGTACTCCTAAAGGTCAGACAGGACAAGCCAAGGATGATTTTAATAGCTCCAGATTGGCCTCGACAGCATTGGTACCCTTTACTGAGAAGTCTGGTACGGGAGCCTCCATGGCCTTTGCCTTCGATTCCACACCTGCTGTCTCAGGAGAACAGTCATTTACTCAATGTCAAACTTCACTCTCTTCACCTAACAGCCTGGCATATTCTGTTTTGAACCCTGGAGGGTCTCGACTTCCACAGCAAGTTTTGAATGTTATTTTGGAAGCCAGAAGGCCTGGTACAAGGAAAGTGTACGCAGATAAATGGAAGAGATTTTTATTTTGGAGTGCAGCAAAGGAATTTGATGTTTCTGAGCCTAATTTAGGTGTGGCTCTTCAATATCTTACTGAGTTACTGGACAAAGGTTTGTCCTTCTCTTCTATTAAGGTTCATGCTGCAGCAATTTCGGCTCACTATGACTGTGACCCACCATTGTTTTCTCATCCTTTGTTCAAGCAATTTCTTAGAGGGGCAAAGAATATAAGACCCCCACGTAGAGCTCCTACTCCTGCTTGGGATCTCAATTTTGTGTTGGAGAAACTTACTCTACAACCTTTTGAGCCTGCAGCTACTGCCGAGATGAAATATTTATCATGGAAGACTGCTTTTTTGTTGGCCATTACCTCTGCAAGAAGGGTTTCTGAATTACAGGCCCTTATGTCAGTTGAGCCTTTCTTGATTTTCCATAAGGATAGTGTATCTTTGCGTACTAATCCTTCCTTTATGCCTAAAGTGGTTTCTAGTGTGGCTTTAAACCAAACTATTCATCTGCCTACTTCTTATGCAAATCCTCAAAATAAAGGGGAAAAGATTTTGCACACTTTAGATGTACACAGGCAGTTGCGATATTATTTGAGCAGAACTAAAGGGTTCAGGCAGTCTCAGCAGTTATTTGTTTCTTTTGCTTTGAGTTCTCAGGGCAAGCCTGTGTCAAAACAAACTATTTCTAAGTGGATTGGGTTTTGCATTGCTTTCTGTTATTCCCATCATGGCAAGGAGATTCCAGCTGGGATTAGGCCTCATTCCACTAGGGCTACTGCCACTTCGACAGCTTTTTAAGGGGGGTGGCAACTAAGGATATTTTGGAGGCAGCTACTTGGAGTTCAGTGCATACTTTCTCTAAGCATTATCACCTTCCACTTTACTCTAAATCTAGGGCTGGTTTTGCCACTGCTATTTTACAGGGCATTTTGGCAGCTCCTGCTGCTTTATAGTTTTGCCATCCTCCCTTACCTCTGCTTTGGGATTCTACCCAAGTGTAAGGACTGCAGCAATGTGAGATGAAGAACATAGTACAGTTTTGTACCTACCATAAATGTAGATGTTCGAAGATCCACATTGCTGCAGTCCAATTTACCCTCCCTCCTTCCCCTCTGTAGTTAGAGGCGGTTGTGTGGGTTGGGTTGTAAATATTGTATTTATTGTATATATTGTACATTTTGTGAGTGCAAGGGTGGTTGGTTGGTTGTTTGCTGTCTTTTGGTTTTGACCTTTCTTTTGGGGTCTTCTGACATCTGGGGCAAGAAAAGACTAAGGATATGACGTCGGTCATGCGCATTTGTACCCTGACGTCCTGATGTCAGTCTAATGCGCCTTGACCGACGTCAGCCTTATACTTTGATATTCGGGCCGACCGAGGACAGCGGACTACCCAAGTGTAAGGACTGCAGCAATGTGGATCTTCGAACATCTACATTTATGGTAGGTACAAAACTGTACTTTTTGCCCACTGTTAGTTGCACATGGATGGTCTCAGATGCTTCGTGCAGTGCCACTAACCTGGAGGTGTGGGTATCTTTGAATATGGATACTCCCCCCTCCTTTTGTGGTTCGGTCCGAGTTTTGGGACCGAAAAGCATGGTATGAGGTATAACCTGGTAGTGCTGGAGTGCTCTCAGGAGCCTTGAACCAGGTTTCTGTTACTGCACAGATATCGATATTCTCCATACTGAGGAAAGCCTCGAGTGCATGCATCTTGAGGTTTAGACTTCTGGGGTTGAGCAGCATTACCCTTGGTTTCTTTTTCCTTGTGTTGTCTATGGAGGTGGGTTTGTCTTTTTTGAGCCTTGCCTAAAAAAGGCACTATGGGGGTGGCAAGAGCCTTAGCCAGTATTCGAAAGCCCAGGGGTGAGAGGTGCAAGCCGTCCTTAGCGAAGCAATGTGGCTTGTCGAGCATGTCATCCCAGGCTGACAAACACTGGATCCCCTTTGAATGACACCAGTACTTTAGCCACTTGTTAAAATTTATCATTTTATCTTTATACTGCGGCATCATTCTTGGTGAAGGTAAGATGCTACTCAAGGTCCGGGTCATACCAGCTTGGGCTACATGATCAGAGAGCTTCTCTGTCTCTTTTCATGTAGTCCAGGGAGGTGCGTCTCAGGTCATTCACACCAGCATGGACAATGACGGAGGCATATTTGTGCTTGCTTTGGAGTGACCTGAGTGCTTGTGTTGTGGCGGATCCTGGCACCTGACAGGCAGCTTACAGTGACCATCTTGTTCAACCTGGTGAGTGGGACGTCAGTGTGTCTGACAAGAGAGTCACCTATTACAAGTGTATTAGGTGTGTTGTGTAGCCTTAAGGGCTGTGACTGTGTTGCACACTGACTTTGTGAACTATGTGATACGTGGGTGGTATTGTGGGGTAGCGGTTGCTTGGATGTCTGCTTTGGAGGTCTCTGCTGCTTGGGCAGATTTTTATTTAGAGCCTCAGAGTATGTTTTTGTGTGTTTGTGTTTGGTTTGCTGTTGCGATAGGTCTATGTGAGACTGGATTTGTGGTGTGTGTGGTTACCTTCTCCTCCTGACTGACTGCATCAGTACTAGGTTGAGAGAGCTCAGCCTCCAGTTTGGCTATATAGTTGCATGTCTCACATATATTTGAGCTTGTTGGGAGGAGGAGAGGGTGGTCTATGTACATAAGGCAGTTGTAACATTGCCTCAAGATTCCCAGATTCACCAGCTGGACTGGGGAGTAAACCCGAAACTGACTTTTGGACATTCCAGAATAGTATAAGGAACTACTTTTTGACTGATCTAAAAGGACCAATAGGGAGCAAAGTACTTAAAGGGAGTAGAAGAGGGTGTAGTGCTTTAGTTTATTAATGCTTACTTATAAGATTACTTATACGAGCAAGTGCAGGGCTTTACAATGAAAATAGAGTGCTTACTTTGAGATTTAGAACAGTTCTAAGGGAAAAAGTGAAGAGCAGACTTTGTGGAGCCGGGAATAGTTCAAACCTGTTTAAGCGGCGCTGCCCGATGCTATGCGCAAAACCGTGCTAATACGGGTTTTACAGCAGGGAAACTGAAAGAGCTAGGAATTGACCCAAAACGGCCAATAAGCTACTAGTTTCAGGGCTTAGACCACTCCTCCAGGGACAGATAGGCTGCTCAAAGCTTCCCACTCTCACTGGTGAACAGAGAAGCTTCCTTGTATCCAAGTAAGGATATGGGCAACGCAGAAACTATTACCACGGTCCGGAATTCAGCAAAACCTGAAATCTGGACTAATCTAGTTCAGCAAAGGCGGGAAAAGAGAATTTTTTTTTTTTTTTTTTTTTTTTCAGGAAACCGCATTAAAACACACAGAAAACACTGTAAATGCTATAAACAGGCTAGCACACTTTAGTGTGTAGCCTACAACAGTTATACAATACAAAAACAACTTCAATTGATATAAAACAAGTGCAAAAACTGTAAAAAGCAGAAGGCAAATGCAATTTAAACATTTTAAAGCACAGATCAGTTAGAAATTCAATTTTTAGGTGGGAAAAGGCAGTCTGAGCAAAAAAACAGAGAAAAAAATACTTAAATCTGGAAAAGTATCTCTTGGGTCTAAAGGACTCAAATCTCATTATAAATTAAGGAAAGAGACCATGTTTTGGGGCACCACTGTGAATAATGGCCCACATTACATTGCTAAAAATGCAGTCCTGTTCTTGACACTGTGGACTAGTATAAAAATTTTGGGCTCACCACTGATAACCAGCCTCATTTTCTGTGAGCATGTAAGTGTTGCTGTTAAGAAATGGATAAAAAGCTGAGTGCCTCATACCAAATATTAATGCATTTCTGTCCCCTTTATCACAGTTTAAGCTGGCAAATATACTTCTACCCAAACTCTTCTCTGTTTTAATGCTATCTGAAACCTTAACAACACTGTTAACAGTAGCCATAGTGTGTTTACAGTATAAATTTAGATATTTATAATAATCTGCTACAGAATCCCATACCCAAGTATTCCCAATTAGATGTCCCTTAATAGTAACTAAATTATTATACTTTGTTTTATCATATGCAGAATCCTCAAGTCTTGTGCAAACAAACAAGAACAAACACCAAAGTTGGTTAAAGTGCCCCACAATACTACCTCTGAAGAGAGTGAAACTGGGGTAACACTGCCACCTCAAATCCCTTCTGAACTTTCATGTTGTATGGGCTAAGTGTATGCTGGGCAGGAGCTACAGTCCTTGGATTCTCTCCAGTGTCCCGAAAAATTTATTTAAGTCTAAAATATGATGGCTACCATGTCTATGGTCCCTTGGGTCACATCACTTAACATATTTTTAAAGGGGAGCAGGGCACACAAATAAACTGTTAGTGCAGTACGGGCCTTGCAGCATGCACCCCTAGGCATAGGCTTCAAATTTAACACCCCACTGAGCAGAGTTGTGTACTAGCTCCCCAGACCTCTTTATTGCCTTTCTGTCTGGGTTTTAGTACCTTCAGTGCATGCGTGTGCGTGCGTGTGTCTACAGATTGTAGATAAACATGTGTAATATGTAAACGTGTAATATGTATGTATACGTGTGTGTGTGTGTGTGTGTGTGTGTGTGTGTATGTGTATATATATATGTGTGTGTGTGTGTGTGTGTGTGTGTGTGTGTATATATATATATATATATATATATATATATATATATATATATATATATATATATACAGTAGATTTTTATGGTGCCGAGGTGCCAGCTCGATGCCCAACCTTCAACGAAGGCACGCCCATTCACGCATGTCTTTCGAATGCTGTTTGACCATGGGGAGGACATGCAGACTCCACACAGAAGGCGCTCCAGCCGAGAATCGAGAACCACTTGCTGTGAGGCGACAATGGTACCACTTCACCACCGCGGCTTAGAAGTATATAATAGTTTCAATTTATTTTTAGGGAAGGCTGCCAGTATTCTCCAGCACTACAGCCTGTTATAGTAAAGTGCCTCTGCCCAAATCTTGTGAATAGGGAACTGTCAGTGTTCCACTCCTGTTAATAAACCAAGTGATTTATTAACACAAATGATTGTGTTTAGCAACGTAGTCTGTCTATTTAAAGGTGGATGCCAGCGGTTTGTCACCATTTAGGAATAAATATCCTCTTAGCAATTAATAAGTAGGCAGTCAACTACTTTCCAAAAAAATACTCTGGGAGTACTCACCAAGTTCTTTTAAGTGAAAAATAAATGTACGTAAATAATGAGTTAAGCAGTGCAGTTAAGTTAAATATGCAGAGAAAATGGAAAATCACTTTGATCAATTGTTTTGCAAAAATATATCTGTCTACAACTAAACTTTCTTCAAGTGGTCTCATTTAGAAGTTGCTGATTTCCAAAAGACCTCACAGGCAGAGACATAAATGTAGAAAAACGAAACTTGTAGGTTTGTACACCACACACTGCAGAGTAGCTCTCCCCCTGACTGGTTTATGCCTTTCATATAATATAGAACCACAAATGTACTGATTGGTAGGTAAATGTTAAACTTTGCTTACGTTTTTTTTTCTTGCTGCGTAGCAATCTTATTACAGAATTCTCAAATTGTGCTTTTGCAGCTTGTTGCTTCCTGTCCTAGGAATACATACAGATCTTTTAACCACATGCAGAGTTATTAGTTTCATTTTCTTGTGTGTGTATGTGTACAGTACATTCACATCTTGTGTATATTTGCTATATTTACCAGCAAAAAGCAGTTCTACTTCATGCAAGTGTTCACATTGTTAATGCCATTGAAAAATTGCACTGAAGTTTGTCACGTATTTTTCGTTTGCCTCCTGCAGATTTTATAAAGCTTTCATGTAGCTCAGTGTTCTGCCAAGTCTGACTAAAAGCAGTAATGGCACATTTATTCTCTGATGTCACACAATCAACTCCCACTCCAGCCCCTGCAGTATCCCGTTTTGTACTACTTAACTGTAGTAATAATTTATCAGCAGAGTCGTGCTTTTTATGCCATGCCAAATAACCATAGAATAAGAAAAGCACGTAAAACAAGTTCAGAAAGTTTTACTCCACCCTTCTACCTTTAAGGTTGCTGTGTCCACAATATGGAATAAAGCTGTCTGAACTATTGTTTGTCATGTTTCATATTCTCTCATGGCCTTTTCTCACTACTTCATCAGTTCACACTCCTCCTACTCCTTTCTGGTCACTCTCCTCTGTTCTTTTCATCCCCTACTTTTCCTTGTCTGAGTAGCTATACTAATAATTTATAGTCATCCTTTCCAGTTTTTTGTTTTGTATTTAATTTATTTTCTGAAGAATGTGTAAATAATGTATCTGTATACTTTTATTTTTGTTTTAAGTCGTATGCAATGTATTATTGTTTGCACCTTGGACATTTTCTCTCTGGGCCTCTGCTGAAAATGGACAAGTATCCAGTCGGACAATCCTGGTCAACAAATGTAAAATAAAATAAATAATTTTTTGTAGTTCTATAGTCAGGCTTTGTACCATTGTTCACTAATGTCTCATTGCAAGTCTGATCTTCAGTACTGTCCATGACTTATTGCTGATGTACTGTTTCATTGTTCATGTCTCCTTACCTGTCTACAACACATAATTACATCTCGTTTGCTATAGCTACTTTATTCAAATTTTATTTGAAAAGTTCTGCATTGTGCAACTGACTCACAGTAACTAATTGCATGTTTCAGAGTTTGATATTTCAACAAACATGTATTACTGCTCATTCTTTAGTACTGTAACTAATCACCTAATAGACGTTATTATAAATACATATATAGCAGATACCTCCTGTTTACTTATTTGTCTAATCCTTATGCATGTGGATTTTATGTCTTCTTCTAGTGTTGTATAGTTGCAACATTCAGTAGAAAAATACAGGATATACATCGTATTATTTTATTCTATTTCATTTTTTTTACGTCTTCTTAAAATGCACTCTACCCAGTTAGGCCAACCAAGTCAACAAAATGGAATAAGTGAATGGGGGGGGGGTGCTGCTTTGTAGCTTGTGATGGTAGCATTTAGTGCTGAAACCATGAGTACCATCCAGCTGACCATAATGAATTATCTGCTCAAGCATTTGATGGTGCCGGCTGGGGAAGATAGGTGTGCCCATCCCAAGGAAGGACTAAGTATGTACCTGTGACTTGGGGGTGGGGTACATTCATTAGCCTTGGCAAACCACTGGTAATGGTGATAGTCTGCATAGTTGAGAGCATGGGGGCATGTAACTACATTGGTGGTATTGTGAACCTCCCCAGTGATGTGGGTTGATGAATCCTCTTCCTTTTGGGGGGGGGGTTAGGCTAACAGCAGTGAGCTTGGTTGCTGGCATGCTGCCTAGGGCACAGATTCCTTGTTGTTTGCTTGTATGACCAACCCAGCAAACATCTCTCGCCCTTGTGCATCTGGAGGTAACTTTCCACATCTGGAGAACAAATGGACTTAAGTCCAGTTACACGAAGCATGATGGTCAGCTGGCAGATGAGGAAAAAGTATTACAGAAAAAAGTAAATGTTGTGTGGTTTGAGAGGATTGTGGCAGACACCATCTTCGTGTTTAGCATGGTGGTGGGTGGAAACCTCAATTCCCAGGGGAGTAGAGGCTCCCATACTGTGCTAACATTGCTGTGTCCATTTGGAGCACAGTGTATAGTTTTAGAAGCCATGTTTATAACCAAACTTAGTTCTGATGGAAAGTTTACGCACTGATTTTGTATTTGGAAAGTAGCAAGTTTGCCCAGAAACCTTATGAAGGCATTGAATGTTTCATCCTAGAGAACAGGAGGTCTTTTGGTGTGATCAATCCATGCAGATAAATCCTAGTCATTATGGAGTCCAAATCTGTTCTGTTAATGAAGCAAAAATCTGAAGATTTTTATAACATGAATGTGATTCTCAGTGTAATTCATTTAATTATGGATTTTGAACAGGTATGTGGCTTGGCTCATGTTTACCTTTTTCCAGCTATAAATCCAGAAAGAATCTGGGAAACTGTTCTTAACCCAGAGAAGAGTCATGCACATTGTGTTTTATTGATTACTTGATACAAGAGGGTTGATTTTTGGGGGGGTGGGAGTCAGCAAAACTGAGGAAATAAAGGTATCAAAAGATTAGATACTGTGGGGTTATTTTTCTTGCTTAGCAGTGTACAGGTGCCCTTGCTGATCTTTCTGTCCCCCATTGTCATTTTACAGGTCTTTATGGAAGCGACGGAATCCTTCCAGCTCGCAAAGTACTGCGCTACACTGGCAAGCCCCTCCTGGAGCAGCTGGAAGATATGCCGACATTACTGTTATTAAGTCCATACGTAGGACTGGACACTGAGCAAGGGATGGAGTTGTTGTGCCTCCTGGGAATGCTAATATCATTTGCAGCCATAGTAGTGGAGTCCTTGAGGGACAGCATTGTGTTTCTCATTCTGTGGTGTCTCTACTTTTCCCTTTACCAGGTGAGACGAGCATCTTCTGTAAAGAGTGCATTTCTTAATTGAGGTGCATTGAGGTGTAAAACATGATGAAACACTGAAGCAGCTCCGACAGTAGTTATATTGTTCAGTTACTTAATAAACTGTCTTTTTCTAGCTGTTTTGATTACCTTCGAGATGTATTGTAGCGCACTGTTAAGCTGTTTGTGTTTTTTTCCATTGTATACAAGTGTGCAATTTAACACTTTGCTCCTGAGAAATTAAAGAGCTGTGCTGTGCTGTTCTTCACTGTCATCTGATACTTAAGAATCTGAGATCTACTTGCTAGCCTGTTTAGTTTTTCTTAGTTTCTGGCATATGCTGTCCACAGTTGGTGAATAGTTAAGCTGTGCACATGAATAGTATTTCACTCTCATAAGTCTGGAATGGCAGGCGCATGTTTCAGACACAAACTTTACTATTTATATTTGTATTGCTCAGACTAGGATGCCCTTAAGGGATGTGCATTTCGGTTATTTAGTGGTGTTAATGAGAGACTGTGGGAGACACCACAGCACCGCCTTTTAAATATTTGCTTCCTGTCAGCTTTTTTGGAAGGTTTTTCTTTTTTTTTTTCCTTCTTCTTCCAATGTAGTATGAAGTGAGGATTGCTCATTACTTTTAGACGTAGTAATCTGTAAGGGAGAGGTGGGAGTGGTGCCTGTTGACTGTAGTACTGGAAAATTGTTTTCCTGTTTAAGTCTTCTGCAGGTGCCATGACTCAGTATTGTAATTTGGTCTTCTCTTGTGTGATTTGAGTAGGCCACCTATGTGTCCCATCTGCTATGCACATGGAATATTTTTTTTGGTGGGGGAGCAAATGATGATTCTCATTAGCTTTCAGCATTTCTGGCTTACACTGTGTCTGAATTCCTCTCTTTCAGCTGTACTTCAGATATTCGCTACAAGTATGAGACGGTGTTCAGCTGATAATGTACTTTTTTTGGGATGTGTTAGGCCTGAAAGTGGTCTGTGTCAGACTGCATTTACCTGGCAAAGCATTAGAAACGTAGGCCCTGATGAACCCAGTCCTTTTGTGTAGTGATTTGCTGTTTTGCTGACTACTGGTATAGTTTTTCCTTTTTAAGTAACAGCTGCATCATTATGGCCTGTGCAGTGATGTTTAAGGTTTTTTTTATTTTATGTGAGCTTACCGATTAGTTCCCTGCTGGTATTTTTTTGGCCCATAACCAACTTTGGTAGTTTCTCATTATTCTTGGACCAGTTCAGGTACATCAAGAAGAATGAAGAAATGAGTTCAGAAACTTCTCTCAAGCGTTGTGGTGTGATAATTGTGTTACTGATTCTTTGGTTTTATTTAATCCCCCGATCCCAGATTCTATACTAGACTTACAAATTCCTTTTCTTTGGTCTATCCTAGCAGTAGCTAGGAAAGTTGCAACTAAAAGGAAATGTAAGTCTGCCCTCTCTTTTTTCAATATTTGTCTGTATAGATAAATCTGTATATGTAAAAAAAAGAATTGCTAACTTTGAAAATGAGAACTCGAAGTGCCACTCGGCAACTTGTATCCTGGCAAAAACTAAGTGATTTACTACAAAAGTATTAATGCTTTAGTCAGTGATACTACTATCGATCCATGTTAGTCTCTTCCTTCCTCCCACCTTCTCAGTCTTTGTTTAGTATTGATTTTGTATTCTTGTGTTTTGGTGTCCCTACGTATATGGTAACCTCCTGTCCATCCCATTCAGCTGTTGCCACACTTGTTTGCTATGACTTCTCTTTTTGGCATTGAGTGTTCTTGTCTGAGATGACTGTGTTAGGCCTCCCTGTGCTGCTCTTCCTCCTCCTCTTTGTTTACCTGCGTTTAGTTTACTGATTTGTTAGATGACTTCAGTAGATTGCAGTAATTTTCGTTAAATCACTTTACTGGGAACCTGGCTGTGGTTTACTTTGATTACATTTTTCAAAAATTCACTATTCATTCTTCAGTTGTTCATTCAGTGTAGGGCTCTACCAGCTGTCTTGGACTCTCTTTCTTCTGTTGTCTGTCAAAAGCCCTGAGCGCATTCATAGCGAGTCTGCATGCCCCTGTGCAGTATTCTTTGGCAGAACTCATTTGGCCGTTTAGATTTTTAGGGGAACAGGACTGGAGGTCTATCTTTTTACTCTGCCTGCCCTCGTTCTGACTTGCCCTTGCCCCCAGTATGTTGGGGCACACTTGTGTACTCTTTGTATGTCTATTTGTCCACACTGTAAGAGTTGTATTGGAGATGGCAGTCTGCTACTTTACAGCATAATGAATACTTTTCTCAGCTGCTGCCAAAGATTACAGATAACATAGCATATTACCATGTCATGTCCCTAGAGTTGAAGGTTTGGCAGCTAGCCATTTCACATAATTTGTCCTTATACCTGTGCAACAGGAAACATGAAACCTTGTTCACTCGTTATATAGTGTGGGATCAAGACCCCCTGTACTATGAGATGGCTTTTTTTTTTTTTTCATTATATGTTTAAATAATACATAGTTTGCTATGAGACTGTATCTTGGTTTTTGTTTAGTTTGTACTGGGATTTGGGTTTTGTGTATTTAAAAAAAAAGGATCTAACTCTGCTTACTTGTTTGTGCTGAAAAAAAAAAAAAACAGATTTACTATTTCCTTCTACGATAATCTGGAAAAGACCTATGAAGGCAGCAGGTGAAAAACAATCTACAATGAAATGCTGCTCCCCCACACTTTTGGAAGGGTGTGGGGGCTACTGTAAGATGCTTTTGATATTCCAGGTACAGGTATGCAGAACATGCAGGCTTTTGAGGTGGACTGGCTTACAGTTCCTAGATGTTCTTCGTGTTTCATTGTTGCAGTCATTACATTTGGGTTATCTGCCTGCAGGTAGCCCTCAGCCGGCCTGAATATCAAAGTCTTGGATCCCTGTGTCGGATGTTGTCTCTTCTTCCATGATGTCAGGTCGTCAGGGGTATAAAACATGCAGCCAATGTCATTACATCAGTCTTTCTTGCAATGCGGTGCCTGAAGCAGTTCGCAAGTGCCTGTCGGCCGACTCCTGAAATTTTCGTTTTTGTGTTTCAGAACCGAAGTCTTCAAAAAAAAAAGCTAAGTACCCCATTGGGGATCCTTTTTCTTGCTCTAAACCGATGTCAGTAAAAGTTAACAATTGTATTACCCGTGGAAAGCAAATACCTCAAAGATTTTCATTCATACTGCATTCCTTGCTTTAGGCCCAGGCCACGACGTCCCTCACTGTCGGTTTTGTGCCTTATTCAACCCCTGAACTATTCGTCATCAATTTATTTTTGCTGCAAATTATTTTGGTACTCTGTTTAACTATCCAGAAATAGCTTCGGTAAGCCATCAGACTACTGACATTCTGGAAAAACGTAAAGATAAAGACAGAGACAGAAGCATAGGTCCAAAGCTGCCGACGACTCTTCTGTTAAGCTAGTTGCCAGTTCACTGGTACTCAATGAGGCGCTTTCACAGCCCTGATACCCGCTACATCAGATTTGCAGGCCTTCTACTGAGACTCATTTGGAGTCTGGTATGCCACGAGATGCTTCTTCGACTATGGAACCTGCAGATGTCTCTACGTTGGATGGGTCCGGAGCTGCTGTGCAGGCACAGTCTTCTGAGCGTGTATTCAGGCCTACTGACTTGCATTTCAAACAGACACCATCTTCTTCAAGGCCTAAAACTCGACCCACGCCTAGAAAACTGAGGTCCAAACTGCATGGTCAGGCCTATATACCTAAAAAACAAAGATAAGAATGGCTGAAGACTTTATTACTTTAATTAGGCGAAGCCAGCCTTCTCCCTCTGAGACCTAGAACTGATTTTCCTTCTGATTCTTCTGATCAGGATTCTGAAATTTGTTTTTTCTGATTACTAGGATTTGCCCTTATCTACCTATGAGGATTCTGATGCAGAGGACTCCATTCCCTCTGCTTCCCCTCCAGAAGATTTTTCTTTTGGTGAAACCTTGCGCACTCTTGGGGAGCATTTCCTCTGGGAAAGCCAGGATTACTCTGGCTCCAAAAGAGGCTTAAGCAATTCTTACTCCTCCCTCAACACAGGCCTTTAGCTATCCCTCCTGTCCTGGACATTGTAGATGATGCCTTCTTGAAATCTAGCTTGGCCCCAGACACTTTACCTCCAGCTCCCAGGAAACCTGACAGGTAGTACAGAGTACCTGACTCTCACAAGCTCCTCTTCAAGAATCCTACTGCGGACCCAGAGTCCATTTCCCAAGGACATAAAGGCATTAAGGCTACTACTGCCCAAAACCCTACCCCCTCTGATAGAGATTCCAGGGCCTTGTACAGATGGGGGTAAGAAGGTATACACTTCTGCTTCTTTGGCCATTAGGGCCTTAAACTTCCAGTTTCATATGTTAAAGTATCGGCAGCATGTTATGGACTACTTAAACAGAAAATGATGTTGATTCCTGACTGTGCTGAAAATAAAGAATTGCAAGATTTAATGCATTCTGCTGAACAAATTGGTAAACCTACTTTGCAGTGTGATTTTGACTCTAGAAGCATCTTGCAGGGCTGCTGTCACTGGGTCTGTTCTTAGAAGGCATGCTTGGCTTAAGGAGCAAAATTTGCCAGATCATGTTAGCTAAATTACTGGATACTTCCGTTAACAAAGACAGCCTGTTTGTCAACAAAGCAGAAGTCCTTAAAAAGATGGAGGAAAAAGCTAAATCTGTGCAAAATGTTAGATTTCCTGCAAGTACAGCCTCCCAGATTTAGTAGGCATTGGCCTTCTAAGAATTGGTCCTTTCCTGTGTTCTCAGTCCAAACCCAGGAGCAGCAGACCATCTAGGTTACAGTCTCAGGGTACTCACAGGCCTAAGCAGTGGGATGCTCCTACTTCCAAAGCAGGAAGTAGTAAGACATCCCCCTATGGAAAAATGTCACAATGACGTAACCTTAAACCTTCCAAGCCCTGCTCAACTGCCTGCTCCCTTAGGGGGAAAGATTGCCTGGCATGCAAAAACTGGGAACTCCTTACCCAGGACAAATGGGTTTTAAATATAGTTTCCCAAGGATACAGATTTCACTTCCAAACCTTACCAACCCCAAACAGTTGGCCAGACCTACCCCCAAATCAGTGGGCAGAGGCTCAACAGCAGGTGTTCTCTCAAAGTATCAGGGCTATTCAACCTGTCCCAGCAGAAGAAAGGGGACAAGGTTTTTACTAAAGACTTTTCCTGGTACCCAGAAAAGACCGCTCCTGGCATCCTATCCTGGACCTCTCTATTCTAAACACCTTTTTGGTAATCACAAAATTAAAAATGCTAACACTTCAACAGCCGCTTCTTATGCGAGGCAAAGATGCCTGTTTGGCAACCTTAGACATAAAGGAAGCTAACCTGCACATTCCAATATTGCAGGAAATAGCTATGCTTCAGAGCAGGCTCCATGCACTGCACTTCCCTTTGGCTAAGCTACTGCGCCTAGGGTATTCACAAAGTGCCTAGCTCCAGTCATTGCATTTTGCAAGCAAAGAAATATTCAGATATACCCATACCTGGACGATTGTCTAATTCAGGCAGAAAGCCAGGACATGCTACTAAAACATCTGGAATTTGTAAGGAAACTTCTAACCTCACTGGGGGTACACCATAAACGAAAATAAATCTCTTGTACCCTGCAAACAAATTGTATTCCTGGAAGCAAGCTTGAACGCAACTTCCCAGATGGCTTACCTCACGCCAGCGAAACACTTGACAGCCTACTTCAAAGACCCAGCTTTCTGCAAGGAAAGTCCTGCAAACCCTGGGGTTCATGGCCTCTTGCATTCTACTTATTCCATATGCAAGACTGCATATGAGGAAACTACAATGGTATCTAAAAAGCCTATGGTGTCAACATTCTCAGGACCTGGAATCAACGATTCCTATCATTCCTTGTATAAAGACAAGAGTTCCTTTGGTGGGCAGAGGCCTGCTACCATAACAAGGGGCTCCCATTCACTCTACACCCTGCTGCCCAAACCCTAACAGACGCATCAGACTATGTATGGGGGGCTCACTTGGCATTGAAGTGCATTCAGGGCAAATGGAACCAGAGTCAGATGCACCTGCATGTCAATCAAAAAGAAATGCTAGCTGTACAGAATTCCCTGACAGCCTTCATGGACCACATTCTTCCAGGACAATTATTGGTAAAGACAGACAGCACCACTGTTATGTGGTACATAAACAAGCATGGGGGAACCCACTCATACCCTCTTTGCAGATTAGCCATGGCACTGTGGAACACAGGCTTGAGCTACCAAGTGCACCTATAAGCTCAGTTCCTGCCCAGGCAAGCTGAAGTCACTGGCAGATGACCTAAGCAGAAATCTCATGGACCCACACGAGTGGAAACTGGAACCAAAGATATTCAACCTTTTGAGAAACAAATGGGGGAATCCAGAGATGGACCTGTTTGCCTCTCCTCAGAACTACCAATTGGACAAATTCTGCACAAGGACTTCCCACAGTCAAGCTTGGAAAGTGGATGCCCTGTCCTTCACCTGGATATGCTTCTCAGTCTATGGCTTTCCCCCTCTGCCTCTCCTCTCGAAAGTTCTGCTAAAGATCAAACAGGACAAACCAAGGACAATACTGATTGCACCAGACTGGCCACACCAGCACTGGTACTGCCTCTTGCTCAGTGTGTTGCTGATGGAATCATGGCACCTGCCTCAGACCCCTTCCCTGCTGTCCCAGCAGGAGGGCAAGGTTCTGCACCCTCAGCTTCAAACCCTGAACCTTGCAGCCTGGCTAATTCCTTGAGCTCTCCAATAGCATCCCTCAGTAAGCAGGTGCTAGATGTCATTCTGGAGGCAAAGAGGCCTAGTACTAGAAAATCCTGTGCTGAAAAGTAGAAAAGATACTGTTCCTAGAGCCAGACTCGGGATGGGCACAACAGTGCCAACCTTACCACATATTCTTCAGTACTTAACAGAGATGCTCTACAAGGGCCTTTCCTTCTTGTCAGTTAAATTCATGCCTCTGCCATTTCAGCACTTTATAATACTGAACCACCCCTCTTCTCTCACCCCCTGCTAAAGCAATTCCTCAGAGGGGCCAAAAATTTAAGACCACTCAGGAGAGCCCCTACTCCAGCCTCGGACCTTCACTTCGTATTGGAAAAGCTCACTCTGCCTCCTTTTGAGACAGCTACAACTGCAGCGTTGAAATTCCTTTCTTGGAAAACAGCCTTCCTTCTAGCCATCACTTCAGCAAGAAGAGTGTCTGAATTACAGGCCCTCATGGCAGTGGAGCCCTTCATCTTCTTCCATGCAGACAGGGTGTCTCTCGGGACCAATCCTTCCTTTATGCCCAAGGTGGTGTCTAGTCTGGTCCTAAAATCAGTCCATTCATTTGCCTACCTTTTTCCCTAATCCACAGAACAAAGGAGAACGAATTTTGCACTGTTTGGACGTGCACATAACTTAGATTTTATTTGGACAGGACTAAGCCTCTCAAAATATGAACAGCTGCTGGTTGGCTTTGCTGAAGGGGCAGATGGGAGGGCCATTTCAAAGCAAAGCATTTCTAAGTGGATACCCCATTGCATTCATTTCTGCTATAAGCACAATGGAAAACCTACCCCACAGGGGATAAGATCACATTCCACCAGGGCTGCATCTACCTCTACAGCCTTTCTCAGAGGTGTCCCTACCAGGGACATCCTAGAAGCTGCTACCTGGATCTCTATTCATACCTTCACCAAGCATTACTACATGCCTATTTTTTCTAAATCCAGAGCCGGTTTTGCCACTGCAGTCTTGCAGGGCTAAATAGCTGGTCCTAATGTTGTCTTAACGTCCTCCTCCTTCCTTAGCTTTGGGAATCTACCCAAATGTAACCACTGCAACAGTGAAACACTAAGAACATAGTACAGTTGTGTACACTTACCATAAATGTAGATGTTAGAGTGTATCGACTGTTGCAGTCCTGGTTACCTTCCCTCCAGCCCTCTGACTTCTCTTGGCTCTACTTTTACTTCTTGTTTGGTGTATTTGAGCTTTCTGGTGTATTTGCTTTTTGTTGGAGGTGTAACATAACATATAATTGCTTCTCATTATAGGGGCACCTGACATCTGGGGCAAGAAAAACTGATGTAATGGCATCAGCTGCGTGTTTTGTACCCCTGACGTCATGGAAGAAGAGACCGCATCAGACGCAGGGATCCAAGACTTTGATATTCAGGCCGGCTGAGGGCTACCTGCAGGCAGATAATCCAAATGTAATGACTGCAACAGTGAATAACACTCTAACATCTACATTTATGGTAAGTGTACACAACTGTACTTTCCTTCATTTCTGTCTTCTCACTGGTTATGTGCTGATGAACTGTTGCTGTGCAAGTTCACGTTGGAACCTCTGTTTTTAAGTTTCTCACATGCTGTCTGTTTTGTTCGTCTTGTTCTGTAGCTTAAGAATTTACATTTAATTAGAAGCATAAGTTTATACTCAATAGGTGAATCTGCATGTTGTTTGCCTTAGATGTCCTCGCTTTTTTTTTTTTTTTTTTTTTTTGTAATGATGGTTTTGCAAGCTATTTTTTGGTAACTGTTTCATGTTACATCTGCTACTTTAATGTTTTTTTCTGATGGTTGAAAGACCCGAGTCCTCTCTGATAAGAGAATTTCCACAGCTTTATTTTACCTTGTTAATTAATTTACTCACTTTCTCATAGGATCATAGGAGGTTACTAGGCTAATGACCCTAGGATCCTTACAAGCCTAGCCAAGTTTTGACCTTATTTCTACAGTCTGCACCCATCACCCCTGTCCAAGAGGGACATAGGTGGAAACCCTGGGATGAACTTAAGGTTATCCATCCAGTCGTCCAGATTGCATTTGAAGAGATCTAATTAGGTGCTCTGCTTGACATGAAGCAGGAGTCTGTTCCAAAGGTGTGGTAACCTCTTGGAGACAAATCTATCCCTCCATCAGGTTCTATTAATGTCACTTACCAGGTTAAGGCCATTAGAGCAAGTAACCCGTGAACCATTTGACATACGGATATGCTGCATTTCCAATAAAGCAGGGTCAAGGAATGCCTTGTATGCAAGGCAGAGTTCCCCTCTGAGCAGTCTGTATGAAACGGAATAAAATGACTGATTTCAGACAGTCTTCCTAGGGCAGATTCTGAAGACCTTGAAGTTTCCTTGTGAGGAACCTTTGTGGTCTCTCCAGTTCCTGCAGGTGCTTGGAACGGTACATACCAAAAGGGGCAGTGTTCTCTGTTATTGGTCTGATTAGGGAAGAGTTACAGGGAGGTTATCACTTTATTTCTGGAGGAAATGCCCTTGCTTATGAGTTGAGCTATATAGAATGCTCTTCTTACCACTGTGGAGACATGTTGATCAAAGGTAAGGTTGCTGTCGACCTGTATGCCCAGGTTTCTCACCACTGAGTGCGTAGTAAGAGGTTGTTATTTATGTGGTAGTTAGCCGGGACATCACTCTTGCTTAAAGTGATGATGATATATTTATTTGCATGGAGTTTAAGACCATGACTTTGGCACCAGTCGTTTGTGTAAGACCCTGTTGTAGGATGTTGATATCTTTGGAGATTCCACGACCACTCCCAGTTTGCAGTTATCATCAAACTTTGTCAGCCACAGAACTTTAGTTTTAGCTTGCACTTCTTAGAAATGGATTCCAAACAGTAGATGTCCCACAACTGATCCCTGTGGAACACCACTGGCTACAGGTCTGCTGTCAGAGGTGGATTCCCCTATTTTTGCCTATATGGGTTCTATCAGTGAGCCAGTTAGGGACCCAGCTAATGATACACAGGCTGATACCTAGCTGGGTGAGTTTGCCAATTATGCCTGTGTGTGTTGCATGTGCACAGATTTCCCCTCATCAATGGCCTTGGTGATTGTCTTGAAGTCCACCAGTTTAACCCACATGATCTCGCTTTGGCAAATCCAAATTGAGTAGGGTCAAGTGTTTGGGGGTTACCAATGTCTTTGTAGATAAGGTCCATGATGATTCTCTCCATGACCTTGCAGATAAGGCTAGTCAGGCTAATAGGTCTGTAGTTCCCAGGGTCAATGGAAGCACCACCTTTGTGCAAGAGGATAACTAGACTTTTTCCATTCAGCTGGGATGAAGCCAGTGCTTAGACTATGAAAAGAGTACCCAATGGCATTGCTAATTCTTGTTTGAGCCCATGTAGAGTGCAGCTTGAGGTGTTATCAGGTCCCATGGATGATGTGTTTTTGACCTGTGAGAGGGCGTTCACAACCTGCTCTTTAGAGATGCAGGGTAGAGGACAGATGGAGGGGATGTCTTGGGATAAGTGTGGTGGGGAAGGGAGAGTGAAGTTTTCTCAGAACCTGTCTGTTAACAGGTTTGCAATGTCCACAGGTTCAGTATATGTGGTATCATTAACTACCAGTTCAGCACAAATCTGAGCCTTTCATTGTAGGTTACAGATGTAAGTAAAGAATGTCTTGTGGTTTTTCCTTGGTTGAGGAAGCTAATTTGGATTCTTAGTTAACTTTGGAGGACTTGACAAGGAGTCTTATTTGTTTGATTATGCTGAGGAGAGAGTGTTTCCAGTTTGGGGCTCACTCCCTGTTGCTCTTAGACAGCAATTTATTCCTCTTATTGTAAAGCCTGTTAATGGCAGTTGTCCACCAGACAGGTTCGCTCTTCTTCGAGTAGCTTGTTTTGGTTCTATCAGGTGTGGCTGTGTCAATGCAGTTCTTCGGGTGTTTGTTTAGAACATTGTGTAGAACTCTGCATAGTTGCCAGTTCCATCTGAAGGAGGTGCATTGGAGCTATTTATACCATCTTGTAAGAGGTTATAATCTGTTTCGAAGTAGTTTTTTTAGTTTAGTTTGTGCTATGGGGGGGGCCAGGTGTGATAGTAACTTCAAATGAGACTGATTTCTGGTCAGCTCTCACCAGAGAAAACCTCACAGTGGTGGTGCTACAGTAAACCCACGATGTTGCCACCCCTTGTGGTGGTGTCAAATAGCTGGTCCAGGGCATTGGAGTTAATGAAGTTGAGGAACCTTCGGGCAAGTGAGTTTCTGCATGTGTAATTTCCCCAGTCAGTGGATGGTTAGTTAGTAGCCCAAAACCATGGTGTTCAGCTGTATCTTGATAGACTCAAGTAGATCCTAATAGGCAGTGTGTGTGTCCTATTTGGAGGAGCGTCCTGCAGCTGGCAATAACTTGAATAAGTGTTCTATCAACAGTTGATTGCACCTGAAGTATCTCCAGGGAATCATGCTGTCTAACGTGCCTGGAGTTGTATTCATCTTTAATGAATATTGATAAACTGCCTCCTTTAGTTTTCATGCCTTCAATTTGTGGTCTGAACATGTGGAAGGAAGTGTAGCCCGATATGGCTGGGGTGTTCTCCACAGCCTTGAACCGGGTCTCTGTGACTGCACAAATGTCTGTCTTCCAAAGTGAGGACTGCTTCCAGTGAGTGCAGTTTTGTGTTAAGACTTCTAGCGTTTAACAGCAAAACCTTGAGGTTGTTCTTAGATGGACTTCTTGCATCAGGAGTTTTGTCTTTGAGACGCTGCTTAAAAAAATTCACTATAGAGGTGTTAAGAGCCTTGGCCAGTAGCAGAAATCCCAGGGGTGACAGATGAAGACCATCTCTGGCAAAGCATCGAGGTCTGTCAAACATGTCATCCCAGGCTGACAGATGCTGCATCTCCTTGGAATGACACCAGAAACTAAGCCAAGTGTTGAAGTCAGTCATTTTCTGTTTGTATTGAGGCATCATCCTAGGTGAAGGTAAAATGCTGCTTAAGGATTGGGACTTACCAGCCAGAGACACACAGTCCGGGAACTCGACCATGTGTCTCTTCATATAGTCCAGAGAGGTACATCTCAAGTCATTTACGCTAACATGGACTGTGACAGAGTCATAACAGTACTTGTTGTTCAGAGACTTGAGTACATGTGTGATATGGCGGATCCTGGCACCTGACGGACAGCTGATCGTGACCATCTCCTAATCCAGCCTGGTGAGAGGGACATCTGTGTGTCTTGTGTTTTGACTTAAGGGCTTGACAGGTGAGACACTAGTAAGTGAGCTATTATGTGTATTGTGTTCTGCAGAAGAGTTATTGTGTAGCGTGTTTGTGTTTGGAGGTCTCTGGTGTTTAGGCATGTTTCTGGTGAGGACCTCTGCATATGTATGTGGGATGTGGGTTTGGGTAGAGTAGGAGGTGAGGTGTGCATGCTGACGACCCGCTCATTGTCATATGTACTGACTGGTGTGTGGGAGCGCATGGATTTGAGGTTTTTAATATAGTTACATCTCTCACATGTTGAGTTTGTGTGGTCTAGGAGCAGGGGATTGTCTGTGAACATGAGGCAGTTACTACACTGTCTGAGGATGCCCATGTTGACCAAGCTGGCTGGAGAATCTGTGGAAACTGTGCATCCATGCATAGTATTGAGTAAATTTATATGGTCAGGAAGAGAGGTCACGCTTGGGACTGGCTAGTGGATGAAAGGTGGGTTGGAACCTCTGAGGCTAGGCTTAGTGTTCTACCTGACAGCAGAGCTGAGCAGCGAAAAACCTCTGGAGGACCATAAGCAAAGTGCTAAGGAAAACTTTACCAAGCAAATCTTTCAGTATCTCAGTAAACGGCTAGCTTTAGTGGTCAAGTGATACAAGGCAGTTTAGATTCTGTAAGGCTGAATCTAGCCTATGCTAAGTGCAGGAATATTTGAAAATTTGAAGTGCTTAAAAATCAGTCACAACAGCAAAAAAGTTATAAAGCAGCAGTTCAGTAGAACATTGTTCTTAGTGTAATCAGGTTATTAACGACCAGTAATACGGTATACATGCAATTGAACACTTAGAACAGCAGCAAAAGGAAAATAAAGTTTTAAAGTAGGACAAGGCACAACATAAGTACAGTAAAACACAGTAAAAGCAGATGAATAGAGTATAAATCTTTCTTGGTTAAGAGCTAAGGAGCCTTCCCATATACTCTCACTACTCTGCATAAAGAGCTGATGCGATGGGATTGGGAGGCAGGGAATATTTATAGATAGTGACTAGAATTTGATTAGAAATTAGGATGTATTGGGGGACCTAGAACAGACAATATAACAAGAGGGAAGATTTCTGAATAAATTATGGAAATATTTGGTATGAAAGCTGAGTTCAATAACAGGAACTCTGGCAAAATGTACTTATTCCTTGAGGTACAGTAACTGGAGTAGACTGTACATAAATTATATTTCACAGGAACATGTGCATTTAATTGAAATTGACACGCATCCTTTAAATATTTCAAATCATGCACCAATAAAAATCATAAAAATGCAGGGTAATTAAGTAAAAATAAGGCACTTGTGCTTTCTCACTTACCTGTAAAAAGAGAGGAAATTAAAGAATAGGTAGTTGAAATTATTCAAGCAGTATTAGGGAAGATAGAAGCATCTTCAGAAGTTCTAGTTAGTGACTGGTATAAAAATGGAAAAATAGTTTCAAAATAAAATCCACCTGGACAACTACCACCATTGCCACCTAAGAAATGTCTTCAAAAGTCAAATCGGAGCTAATAAAAAATTGCAGTCCAAGCATCAAAACAAACCCACACAAAAAATCTGGGCTTCTATTAATCAGCTTATCCTTCCAGCCCATACATCCTACCCCATCTCCAAATATCAAAAACTCAGAAGAAAGCATAGCATCCCACTTTAACTCATTTTTCATAAACTCCATCCTTTCACTCATAAAAAAACAAAATCACCCACCCTGCTATCACAGACTCACTGTCTGTCAGATTAGCAGCTTATGCTATCAGTTTCAGTACTGATCAGTAGATCTATCGCCAAACAGTATATACCTAAAATCTGGAAAACTTCCTATATAATTCCACTCCACAATAGAGGCTCCTCACTAGAACTGTCTAATTATAGGCCAATATCTATACTATCCCCTCTTTCTAAAATCTTAGAAATGTGTGTCCTCTCTCAACTGATGCAACACCTACTATCCAATAACCTCCTTTCCAGTGCACAGCATGGATTTTGACCAGGCCATAGTACTACCACTGCACTCCTCAAATTTACCAATACTAGTAACCAACTAAAAACAATGGCCAAATGGTTGTATGGATATTTCTTGACATGTCAAAGGCATTTGAGACAGTGCCCCGTGAACAACTCCTACATGAGCTGGCATCACTTGACATATCTAAACACTCATTTGGTTCCAAAATTATCTGACTGCTGCCAGTCAAATGGCACGATGACCTCTCCTCCCCACTTCCCATTATAGTAGGTGTTCCACAAGGCTCCATTCTTGGGCATATGCTCTTCACAGTTCTGGCCAATAACCTACACAAAGCTGCTAACCTTGCTTCCATTATACAATAATGCCGATGACTCCACTGTCATCTGCTCTGCACCCACCCTAAAACAGTTACAAGACTCTACCCAAAAATCTTTCACTGTAATCGAGTCTTTCTTAGAAAAATGCCACCTCATCCTTAATCCCAGCAAAACCAAACTAATGCTGTTCCCTAACCGATGTCTCAGAACAAACTCCTCCCACTAGGACTTTACAGTCACCTCATCCAGTCGCATTCTAATCAAACCCACCTCAGAAACCTATCTACTAGGTATCTTTCTAGATGATAAGTTAGTGTATCTCATGCCATCAAAAAAGCCCACATTAAATTAGGTTCCCTTTGCAGAATAAAGCCTTTCTTAACCAAGTCTTCATACAAGCTATCACCAAGACCCAACATCTGTGCACCTTATTCTATACCTCCCCTATATTTACCAACCTCAAAAAAATAGACTTAAACTCAAATCATGGTTTCAAAAGATAGTCAGATTTGCTGCTTACCTGCCTCACAGAACCCATCATTGTCTTGCTCTGAAACAACTCTGATGGCTAGAGCTGCCCAACATACTAACCCTAAACAAACTTACCGTAGCCCATTCCATAGTTTACGTATATGACAAATGTCCATCCCTACAGGACCAAGTACAAATCCACATCAACATTAGGACTCTAGGATCCTCTGAAAAGTTGCTACTCGAAGTTACAAAATCCAACAGCAGCTTTGGAGACTCACTATATTCAAACTATGTTAACTAAATCATGGAACTCCACCCCACCCCCCAGAACATACTAAACACAGCAAACCTAACGCACTTAACCTGCTAAAATCTTACCTAAATGATAAGTGGTTATGCTTCTGCTCCTCGCCAAGCTGAACCTATTTCTCCCCTCCTCACCCTGTCTCTTCCTATTCTCCACTTTCACAATATCTCTATGCTTACTGAACATATTGGATTATAAATACAACAACATTAAGCATAACAATTTATAGTACCAAACATGCATCTCTGAGCCACTACTCCATTGTATATTAAGCCTATACTGTATCTCTGAAAACACCGACTCAAATGAAAGTGTAACTGTTAAAATGTGATACTATGTGATTGCTTATTATTTCATTAATGTTTAAAATACTGACTGTTATGTTAATATGTGGAGCGTTTCTCCCTGGGTCTCCTCTGAAAATGGGCAGCTTGCCCGGTCAGACTTCCCCAGTAAACAAATGTTAAGTAAATAAAATTAAATAAAGAAAGAGTGCCCAATAACAAATGGCAGGCAAAGCCCAAACCACCAAGTTATAAGAATGCAAAAATAGCACAGGCAGGAGGGAAAATCAAATGTTGCCAGCCAGAGTATGCAACACTAAACAAAGGATTATTAAATATCACTGAAACAGTTAGTTATAGCAAGTGCAAAAAATATACTTGTGTTAGCTTTGTATGTCAGATGGTGTTAGAAGTATTCCAAGCAGGTGGAAAGTCATAATTTTGAAGTCTGTTGCACAGAATCTGACCGTATGTGTACTTTATGTAATAATTTATCTGTACTGAGCAACTCCAGGTACAGTAGGTTCATACTAAGTTCACAGTTAAAGGGTTGTCGAGTCTTGCATTTATATAAATGAAAAACATACACAATTATATCATTTTAGTTGCAAACAGTTTACAACACAGACACTATTGAAACAACTCTAGTTGTAAACGTTATAAATCACTTATAAACCTAGTCATTGTCAGTTAAGCATTATGTAACTCATTAAAATCCTGCCTCTTAAACCATGTTCCTGCTCTGCATATACTGTTCCACAATTCCCATTTTTTATGTAGTTTGCTCCATCCTTTTTTCTAAAGATCCCGATTCCAGTTGTTTTAGCTCTTACTGTGTTCACTGCTTCTAGTAAAGTTGGTCTAGACTTTGATTTCCTTTTTCTAGTAATTGCTTTTTTGGCAGCCACCATAATTAGACTCGGCAAGGCTTTGTTATGGCTAGGCAAAACATCTCCCCAGTCAGTCCAATCCACTCACCCAGCATCTCTGATGGAGCAACCTGCAGGGAATACCAAAAGTCTGCCAGCTCATCACACCTCCAGAAAGTATGTTCCCAGCTACCTCTTTCTTGCCCATCGCACCTCCAGCATTCGTTATCCACCTGAGGAGAAATTATTTGGAGTCTGCTTGGGGTATAAAAATACCTATGTAAACACTTCCAAGCAAAGATCCTAAATCTTCTAGACTTGGATATTTGGGAGATATACTCACATCTCCCCATTGTCTCTTTGTGAATTGCTTATCCAGTCTCTCTTCCCAATCCTTTCTAAGTTCCGCTGATTGATTCTTGTAATTATCATGCAGTATTTTATATGCATTCCTAATTATTCCTTTTTTGATGGCAGCTTCTGTAAAAACTCTGCCACTGCTGGTCTTTCATTTAGGAGCCCTCTATTTCTTTCCCTTTGCCTATATTCTATCAGCCCTTGATAGGGAAGGCAATCTCTAGCCTGCAATCCAAATACATTTTTGACCTCTTCCCATTCTATTATCTTTCCCTTTCTAGTTATTTGCACCCAATATTTTGGTTCCTTTGCCAATTTTCTCCAATAAATTCCAGCCCCCTCTTACCTGTTTTGTATCCTTGACCACAGTCAACCCTTTGGGCAAAATTTCTTTTCTCCATTCTCATACTGGTTTGGTTCTTAGAATACTCCCTGCTATTTTATGAATATAATACTCTGATTTTGGTTGTTCTCCTTAAGAGTCTGCATCCAAACTCCTAATCTGTCATTTCTTGAGCTTCTTCCCTGCGTCATTATCATCCCTTTCCACCTTGGATAATAGACCCTGAAGTAGTTTACTGCATTTGGTCTTCAACCTGTGGGTTTCAGATCCACATCGGATCCGACACGGATGCATTTTCCAGCTTTGGATCCGAGCTCCAAGCTCTTCCCCTTACTCAAAATGTCCCTTGTCTCCCTTCAGATCTCTTTTGCCGCCATCGTGGTTACAAGCATGGTTCCGAGCTCCAGTGTAGAAGGTCACGTAAGTGTGTGTAAATCTTTAATTTTCTGTCCTGTTTTCTTCTTTATATCTTAAATGCACCGAGTGTGGCCATAAGCTATCTCTAGTGGACGGCCACACTCTGTGCATGGCTTGTTTGGGTGCAGATCACCTTAAGCCCCCCTGTTCTATTTGCGCTGGCTTCAACCCCAGAGCGCTTGAGGACAGACAGGACAAGCTCATCTTGGAAGCTCCTCTTCCCCGGCCTCTGGGACCCAAACTCCCGCCAAGAGGTCCAGGGAAGGGGACAAATCTAAAGAGACTGTTCTCGCAAGCAGTCCCCCGACCGCTTGTCACAGGCGGATCTGCCACCCAAAGTGAGCCCTCCAACTAGGCCTGGGTCTCCTCAGCTACGTTCACCTAGGTTTTCCCCCGAACCAGAGGAGACTCGTAGCCGGTCCCCAACAGTTCTTCCCCACCCCACCCCCTCCACACAGGCACTCCTGACTGGTTTTGGTGGCATCTTCCCACTCCACCCAGAGTCCCAGCGAAGTGGAGATGGACAAGATGATGCGGAGGTTCGTCAACACTCTGATCCAGATAGGTGTCCTGCCTTCGCCCTCTACCTCTGGAGGGGGCTCCTTGCAACCCTTTTTCCAGCCGGTAACTCCTTCACCAATCCGACCGTAGGTTTTGGAGTTTTTGGATGCGAGGACCCTCTGGGTCGTGGGGTTGGTGCTGGCGGTACCATGTACCTCGATACCAGCTATCTCCTTGAGCCTGTTGGATCCGACAGGTTCAGATCAGAGCTCTTGGAGCCGTAGTCTCGGAGTCGGATCTGAGGGGATGCTCTCTGCTCGGAGCACCTCTGAGCGGAGCATCCCATTAGGCATCTCTGCTCCTGGAGGCTCTGCTCTGATTCCCCTGTCGGGTTAGGGGGGGAACGGCTCCTGTTAGTACTTCCTAGAAGGTTCGTTCCCCCTCGGCTTTCGATGTGGAGGGTTCTCGCGGGGTCGAGGCCTCTGACATCTCGTCCTCTGACTCCGTCCAGGCCTCCTCTGCTCCGAGTGCGGTTCCGACAGTGTTGCCATCCCAGGGACAGTCCATGGTCACTATGCCCCAGGAAGTTCCGGTGTTGGAAAAGGAAGAGGTTTGTGAGTCCTCCCCAGAGAGTCTCCCTGAGGAGGTGCCTCGCAAGCAAATGTGTAAGAGGGAGGCACTTGGACTCTCCAGCAGAGTCCCTCACAGAAGCCATGGACTTGGATGAGGGGGAAGGTTCCCCAAAATCACCCCCCCCCCCCAAGGATGTCTCCTTTGGAGACATCATGAAGCTCCTCTGCCAGAGGGCAGGTGGTCAGCCCCAAAACCAACCTCAGACGAGGCTGTGTTCCTGGAGGCATTCTGCTCGGGCCCATCTACCTCTTGGGTGTCCCCTCCTGCTGATCCACTAGTGGATCTAATAATATCTAGGGCATGGAAGGAGCTAGACACCGTAGAGCCCATTCCCAAGCCTCACAACAAAAGTATTGAGCCCCCCTATCAGATAGGACGCATTGGAACAAGGTATCCCCAGAAGGAGATCACTCAGGAAAGCTCCACGTTTCATCCCCCGATCAAGAATCGAGGGCGTTGGACCATTTTGGGAAGAGAGTATATGCTTCAGCGACCTTGTCAGTGAGGATGCTGAACTGTATGGCATAAATTCATTCCACTCTAGAGAGATCTTGTGAAAGAAGTCACGGAGTCTACCTCAGAGTCTATGTCGACAGAGGATAAGAAGACGTTCTCTGCCCGATTGGCCACTCTCAAAGTGGCTGCTGATACGTCCAGGCGACTGCTCTGTCATGCCACAGAGGGAGGCGCAAGGGTGGCTGTGACAGGCATTGCCATCAGGTTGTCAATTTTCGGAGCCTTTCAAGACGTCTTTCACCAATGCCCTGTATGATGGTTCTTCCCTTTTCAGGAAATTGGTGAAAAATACACTGGTCCAGAGCGAGAAGGATGGGAAGGTGCCGTCTGTCGTCAGGATCCGCTTCGTGTCTTCTGAACCATCCTTTTCCAGGAATCGGCGAGGAACAAAGATGTGGTTCCGGAAGTCTCTGTCGTTTTCCCGGGATGCTCAGGATGCCTCTTCCCCCAGAGGCAGAGGGGGATTATGACAGATGCCGCTCTAGAGGAAGAGTGGCTCCTAGAAATTTTGGGTCCCGAGAACCCTTCTCAGTGAAACCCGGGAAGCAGCCCTGAGGGGATTGCCTGACTGCTCATCTCTGGAGGCAGTCCGGGGTTGCCTGTTGCTACACCCAAAAGCATGGAAGTCCATTACAACATATCATTGGGTGTTGCGAATCATATTCAAAAGATATTTCATTCTGTTCAAGGAACCTCCCCGTTTGAACAAGCTCCTCCCATGCATCCTACCCACGCAGTGGGAGTAAGCGGCGATAGAAATAAGAAAAATGCACAAGAAACGAGTCATCCAACCAGTCGCCCCCAGACCAGTCCAGATACAGTGTTTATTCCAGGCTCTTTTTAGTGCCAAAGAAAACTGGCGATCTCAGACAAATTTTGGATCTGTCCATGTTGAACATGTCAGTAGCCAAGGTGAAATTCCAGATGGTCAATCTTCAATCTATCCTGCCCTTTCTGCAGGCCAAAGACTGGAGGTGCTCGATTGATCTCCAGGATGTGTACTATCACATCGAGATGGACACGTTCTTCCGGAGGTTTTTTTGCTTCTGGCTGGGAGCCAGTCATTATCTGTTCAGAGCCCTTCCCTTTAGTCTCACCACAGCCCCCAGCATGTTTACCAAGGTAAGGTAATGGCGGTTGTAGCAGCTCACCTGAGGCTTCAGGGTAGTCAGGTCTTTCCTTACCTGGATGATTGGCTTCTTGCTGCCCATTTAGCGCATCTATTCTGCCAAGCCAGGGACTACTTCATTCGGCTAGCAAACTCTGCATCACCATCAATTTGAACAAATCCTCACTGGTCCCGGTCCAGATTCTGAACTTCATCGGGGCTTGGCTGGATACGACTCGAAGGTCTTCCTCACTTCAGACAGGATACGCAATCTGAGATTACGTGTGTTGCACATTCTTCAGGCACAAGTTCTGAATGCCGAGGCTGCTGTAAGGGTGTTGGGCTCCATGGCGGCCACAATCAATCTCCTGCTGATGGCTCGTCTCCATATGAGAGTTCTTAAGTGAACGCTTGCGGTCCAGTGGTCCCTGTTGGATCTTCCTCTGTCCTTTCCTGTGAAAATCTCAAGAGTATGCAGAAGACTCCCTTTGGTGGTGGATTCAATCCCTGGATCTCCTCAAGGGATGTTCCTTTCACCCTGCCTTCCCCAAAACCACTGTGACTATGGATGCTGCCTAGCTTGGGGGGGGGGGGGGGCACTGCTCAGGCAGGACAGTCCAAGGCACGTGGTCCCCTTCCGAGACCAGTTTGCATATCAGAGTACTAGAGATGTGAGCGGTCCTTCTGGCATTACAGGCCTTTTCGTGCCTTTCTTCCTCTAGGGATGATTGCTATTCAGACAGGCAATATGTCAATGGTCTGTTACATCAACAAACAAGGAGGAGCCAGATCTTATCCCCTCTGTCGAGAAGCCTTGAGAGTGTGGGAATAGGCGATCTCTAACTGCCACTTTCTAGTAGCACTGCACATTCTGGGACAGTCCAACATTGTAGCGGACATGCTCAACAGATCTATTCTAATGGCTTACAACTGGTCTCTGAATCCTTCAGTAGCGGAACAGGTCTTCCTAAGGTGGGGTCATCCTTGCTACGATCTCTTCACATCTTCCAATGTAAAATGCAGTGGGTTTTTCACTCTGAACCCCCCCCCCCTCCCCACAGGGATAAACCCCCAGAGATGCACTGGTGCATCCTTGGCTTCACGGTCTCCTTTATGCTTATCCTCCACTTCCCCTCATGTCAAAGTTTCTTCAGAAATCTTGAAGGCTGGGGAGCACTGTGATCCTCATCGCCCCATTCTGGCCTCATCAGGTTTGGTTTCCCTTACTGTGGTCTCACCTGGTAGTTCCTCCATGGATGTTGGATCCAGTTCCGGATCTTCTTGGTCATCCCTCGGGGATCCCTCACCCAGATCTGGACAGTCTGAAGATTGCGGCTTGGCTGCTCCGGTTCCATTGATTGTTAGGACTCCCGGATTGTCATCCTGTAAAATCTATTTTGGTAGCGGCTCATAAATCCTCTACCAAAAAGGTGTATCATAGTAAATGGAGACGTTTCTCCATATGGGCCACTCACCGGGCTTTGGATCCCTTTACTGCACCTTTTTCGGCTGTCTTATCTGGAGAGTATTTTTCATCAGTGTGCCAGTTCTTCTACATTTGAAGTATAACTGGCAGCTATTTCTAATGTTCATGTTTGGGTGAATGTCTTCTTTGGCTTCTTCCAAACTTTGTAAGAACTTTAAGTGCCTTCCTTCTTAGACCCCCGGTTTATGATCCTACACCTCTGTGGGAGCTTACCTTAGTGTTACAGGCATTTGGTCTCTGCACCCTTTGAGACCGCAGCTTCAGTTGATTTGCAGTTTTTGACCTGGAAAATGGCTTTTCTGGTTGCCATTACCTCTGCCCGATGAGTCAGAACCTCAGGCTCTAGCTATCAAAATGCCTTTTGTGATCTTTCACAAAAACAGAGTGTCGTTGCGCACTAATCCAGCTTTCCTTCCTAAGGTGGCCTCTGAAGCTAATATTAATAAGACTATCAATTTACCATTTTTTTCCCCTAACTTCCAAAACAGAGGAATACAAGCTGCATCTACTTGATGTTCATAGGCAACTGAGATTTTACTTGCACAGGACGAAATATTTTCGTAAATCGGATCAGCTGTTCGTGTCCTATGCTAAACCCTTCCTAGGCAAGCCAGTTTCCAAGGTAACTATTGCTTGCTAGATTTCCCAATGCATTGCACGAGCCTATGCTGTGAAAGGCATGTCTCTGTTGTGACAAGTGAAGGTACATTCTACTCTATCTATGGCTACGTCAGCTGCTTTCTAGTCTAGAGTGTCTCTGGGTGATATCTGTTCGGCAGCCACATTGTCCTCATCTCATACCTTTTATTTCTCATTACAAGCTGGATATTGTGTGTAGGACCAGAGCATCCTTTGGTTCTGCGGTGCTCCGGAGTATCCTTCCATGAGGGCCACCCAGGAATTTATGGTAGCTGCGGGCACTGTCCCACAGGTTGAAGACCAAATGAAGTAAACTACTTCAGATAAGTTATGTACTCACCATAACGTTCCATCTGAGTAGATGTCCTTCAAGGATGCATCTGCAGTCATAACAAATGGGTTGTCCTGTCGTCAGGCAGCCCTTCGGTCGGCCGGATTCCAAAGTCTGGGTCCGGCTTCGGCTGATGTCGCACTTCACCCGACGTCATCTCTGCTGGTCTTCGGGTATAAAGGCATCAGCCGACGCCATTTTCCTCAGTCTTTCTTGCCGCGTGGCGCCCGAAGCAGAAGCTGTTCGCAAGTGCCGGTCGGTCAGATCCAGAGATTACTACTACCGAATACTACTCAAGACTTCTAAAAGCTAAGTACCCCGTTGGGGACTCTTTCTTGCCTCAGCCGATGTCAGAAAAAGTAAATAACTGTTTAACTTGTGGGAAACAAATACCTCATAAAGATTTCCACTCTTACTGCCTACCTTGTTTAGGCCCAGACCACGACGTAGCAGCCTGTTTAGCCTGTGCTTCCTTCAACCGACGAACGCTTAGGCATCGGTCGGAGTTTGCTGAACAGTTTTTCGGCTCAGATTTTGCGTACATTATGCCGTCGGATCCTCCGACTACCCAAATTGTTAAAACGCAAAGAAAAAGACCGACACTTTCGCGGTCCGCGGTTTCGGCCGAAACCACGGTTAAGCAAGCCGCGAGTGTCTTGGTTTCGGCCGAAACCGAGAAAACGGGTCAATCTTCAGCCGAATCCATGACTACTACCGAGGCTCCTGCTACCTTAGTTGAATCGGCCTCTGAAGTTTTGCCTACTACTGTGGTTCCTAGTGAATTATCAGACACCATCCCTTTGGATGTCTCTACCCCAGCACGTGGTGCTGCTAGGCCTCCTGCAGCCATGTCTGTAAAGGCCTTTGCCAGGGCTAAAGCAGCCAAAACTGTTAAATCAGTGCCTGTTAAGACCCCCTCACATAGGCCCACTTCTAGTTCACAAATGCTTACTCTGGCAGAGGATTTAATCTCCTTAATTAGGGGATCCCAATCTCACCCAGCCAGGGCCTCTCAGCCTCCAGAAAAGAGACCTAGAGCAGAGCCCCCCCGAGCCAGTGTCCTCTGATGATTCTTCGGATGACTCAGACATTACAGATCAGCCAGAGGTTCCTTGTTCTACTTATGAAGATTCCGATGCTGAAGAATCCATTCCATCTGCCTCTCCACCAGAGGAATTTTCCTTTGGGGAAACTTTACATGCCATGAGAGAACAATTCCAATGGCAGGGACAAGATTTCTCAGATTCAAGAAAAAGGCTTAGGACCTTTCTGCACTTACCACAACATAGGCCCTTAGCTATACCTCCAGTTCTGCCTGTTGTGGATGATGCATTTAATGATGTTTGCACTGCTCCTGATACTTTACCTCCAGCCCCTGCCAAACCAGATAGATTTTACAGGGTGCCAGACACTCATCACCACCTATACAAGGCCCCACTTGCAGATCCTGAGACTATATCCCAGGGGCCTAAGGCAGTAGCTTCGACCTCAGCAAAAAAACCCTCTCCTTTCTGAAAGGGAATCCAGGTCCTTAGAGAGATGGGGGAAAAAAGTTTACACCTCTGCTACTCTCTCAGCTAGAGCTTTAAACTGTCAGTTTCACTTGATCCAATACCAAGAGTTTATGCTTGATCAGTTAACTAAGAAGCTGTCCTCTGATGACTCCTTAGTTAAGAAATATGTTTTAGAAATGGTGAATAACATTCAGCAGGTTAGTAACCATTCTTTAAAATGTGGCTATGATGCACTGGAGGCTTCATGTAGATCAGCCATGACTGGCACAGTGATAAGAAGGCATGCATGGTTGAAGGAACAGGTTTTGCCGGATCATGTTAAAGCAAAGCTGTTAGATGCTCCTATGGATAAGGCCAGTCTATTTGGTACACCTGCTCAGCAAGTAATGAAGAAAATGGAAGAGAAGGCAAAATCTGTACAAACAGTTAAGGAATTCTTACAGGTTCAGCCCCCAAGGTTTAGCAGGAACTGGCCTGCCAAAAATTGGTCCTTTCCAGACTCCTCAAAATCTCAAAGAGGCAGGAATAGACGCTCTAGAGGCAGAAATCAGTCCAGAGGAGGTGCCTATAGAGGACGCCAGTGGCAAGGCAATAACCAGAGAGGCACAGACACAACCACTGCCACTGCAACAGGACAATCACAGTGACTTGACTCTGACACCGCCTACCAGGGAGCAAATAGCAGCACCTTTAGGCGGAAAGTTAGCCTTATTTTCGAAAAATTGGCACTATATCACAAAAGACAAGTGGATTTTGCAAACCATAGACCAAGGCTACAGGTTCCACTTCCACACCTTACCAGTAAAAAGAGGAATGCCAAACCTACCTCCAAATCAAAAAACAGAAGCTCTAAAGCAGATAGCTCAATTAACAAAGATGAGAGCTGTGGAAAGAGAACCAATAACACAACAGGGAAAAGGATTCTACTCCAGACTCTTCCTAGTACCAAGAAAAGAGAAAAGTTGGAGACCTATTCTCGACCTGTCCGTCTTAAACACATACATCATTGTACCAAAATTCAAAATGCTGACCCTACAGCAACTTCTTCCCATGCTGGGCAAGGAGTGTTGGCTGGTAACTCTAGATCTCAAGGAGGCATACCTGCACGTCCCCATACGACCAAATTGCAGAAGATACCTCAGATTTCTTGCAGGATCAGAGCATTATCAATTCTCAACATTGCCCTTTGGCTTATCTACTGCCCAGAGTATTCACAAAATGCCTGGCATCAGTAATCGCTCATTGCAGGCTACAGGGAATCCAAATTTATCCATACCTGGACGACTGCCTGTTACAAGCGGACAACAAAAGCAAGCTGACAACAGATTTACAAAGAGTCATTTGCTTACTACAAGCCCTGGGATACACAGTCAATTTACAAAAGTCAAGACTGATACCATCCCAGGCAAGAACATTCTTGGGTGCGGAATTGGACACAGTAAAACAAATGGCATTCCTAACTGCAGAAAAACAAGCACAACTTCCTCTTTACTTCTTGGCATTAACAAAGCAGCACAAACTAACAGCAAGAAAAGTACTGCAGGCCTTGGGCTTCATGGCATCATGCATAATCCTGGTCCCCCATGCCAGACTGCATATGAGAAAACTACAGTGGTACCTAAAGAATTTATGGTCTCAACACAGGCACAGCTTAGAAACCGAAATCCCACTAATCCCATGCCTGAAACAAGAGTTCCTATGGTGGGCTCAAGCATGCCAGTCAAACCCAGGCTTGCCCTTCCACAACTTTCAAGCAAACCAAACCATCACAACGGACGCCTCAGACCTAGGCTGGGGGGGCGCACATGTTGGACAAGTGCATACAAGGATTGTGGACTCCAGACCAGCTGCACCTGCGCATAAACCAAAAAAAAAAAAAAAAAATGCTGGCAGTAAAACTAGCAATCCAGAAATTCAAACCATTCCTCAAAGAAGGCCATTTAATGATAAGGACAGACAACACCACAGTCATGTGGTACATCAACAAACAGGGAGGCACTCATTCATACCCCCTATGCAGAATGACTCTGGACCTTTGGAATATGGCTCTGAGCTACAACATCCAGTTACAGGCAATATTTGTGCCGGGAAAAGAAAACACACTAGCAGACATGTTAAGCAGAACCACCTCGGATGCTCACGAATGGATGCTACACCCGGACATCTTCAAGGCCATCACAAAGAAATGGGGAATGCCACAAATAGACCTATTCGCATCCCCACTCAATCACCAGCTCAAAAAATTCTGCACAAGGACATGCCACCCACTAGCATGGAAGGTGGACTCTCCATCCTTCAGTTGGAAAGGCCTGACAGCATATGCATTTCCACCTCTTCCTTTGATGCACAAAGTACTACTGAAAATCAAAGAGGAACGTCCAAGGATAATTCTGATAGCTCCGAATTGGCCAAGACAACACTGGTATCCTTTGCTGAGGAGCATGTCTCAGGGGAGAATGTGGCCAATACCCCTGATGCCTTTGATGTTAACTCAGAACAACTACAACGTCATGCACCCAAACCTAAAAACCTTGCAACTGACTGCCTGGAACATCACATAACAGCTACTAACCCAGACTTATCCCAAAGGGTTAAAGACATTATCCTTGAAGCCCGCAGACCTTCAACAAGAAGGAACTATGCAGGAAAATGGAAAAGGTTTGTCATTGTGAGTACTGAAAGAGGAAAAGATGTCTCGAACATAGATATTGCTAACATCCTGGAGTACTTGACAGAGCTTCTACATACGGGCCTGTCCTATTCCTCCATCAAGATACATGCATCAGCTATTTCCGCAGAATACAGCTTCGATCCACCTGTCTTTTCGCATCCTCTACTCAGGCAATTCCTCAGAGGGATCAAGAATGTAAAACCTCCTAGGAAACCACCATTACCAGCATGGGACTTGAACTTTGTGCTAGAAAAATTGACACTCCCTCCATTTGAACCAGCAGCAACAGCAGATCTTCAAAACTTATCATGGAAAACTGCTTTCCTACTGGCAATTACTTCAGCAAGGAGGGTTTCGGAACTACAGGCCTTAATGGCAGTACAACCCTTCCTAATCTAGATAGTGTCCATGAGAACTAATCCTACATTTATGCCTAAGGTGGTATCCAGAGTGTCTTTGAACCAGGCAATCCACCTACCTACCTTCTTTCCCAATCCACAGAACAGGGGGGAAAGGCTGCTGCATACCTTGGATGTACATAGACAGTTACGCTACTACCTGGACAGAACCAAAAGTAACAGAAAAACTGACCAGCTTTTAGTAGCCTATGCAACAGGAAGGGAAGGAAAAGCAATTTCCAAACAGACAATCTCAAAATGGATAGGAAATTGGATAAGATTCTGTTACCCCTACCATGGAAAACCAGTTCCACAGAACATAAGACCTCATTCTACAAGGGCTACAGCCACTACCACAGCTTTCTTACGAGGAGTGGCAACCAAGGACATTATTGAGGCGGCTACTTGGACCTCCGTGCATACATTTGCCAAGCATTATAATTTACCTCTATACTCTAGATCCCGAGCAGGGTTTGCCACTGCTGTATTGCAAGGGATCCTAACTACACCATAATTCTTCTTCCTCCTCCCCTAGTTTGGCTATGGTATTCTACCCATTTGTTATGACTGCAGATGCATCCTTGAAGGACATAGTACAGTTTTGTACCTACCATAAATGTAGATGTCCGAACAGGATAGCATCTGCAGTCAGGATTACCCACCCTCCTTCCCCTCTGTGGTACTCCTAGGGTATTTACCCTGCTAATAGCTAGCTGGGGGGGGAGTCTCTTATGGTGTATTTGTTTGTATATATGTACATATATGCTTATTTTTTGTGTTTGCCTTCTACTATTTTGGAAACATTGGCATTTATCCAAAATTTAGCTTTCCTAGAGGACAACTGGCATCTGGGGCAAGAAACACTGAGGAATATGGCGTCGGCTGATGCCTTTATACCCGAAGACCAGCAGAGATAACGTCGGGTGAAGTGCGACATCAGCCGAAGCCGGACCCAGACTTTGGAATCCGGCCGACCGAAGGGCTGCCTGACGACAGGACAACCCATTTGTTATGACTGCAGATGCTATCCTGTTCGGACATCTACATTTATGGTAGGTACAAAACTGTACTTTGTACTTCATTTGTCTTCAGCCTTTTTCCCCCTACTTCCCCCTGACCTTATCTTTGTGCAGTCTTCATATACCTTTGTTTAAATTGTGAGGTCCTTGGCCCAGTCTAGGTCTGGGAGTTGGTAGTGACTCGTGATTATGATAAGCTGCTATTGGGTCGGGTGTCTGGTACCTTTTAGCCAGCAAACTCGATCTGAAGGGAGAAAGACGGGGGATTATGGGTAAGGGGAGGGGCTTGGCACTCGGATCCATAGCTGGAAAATGCAGCCGTGTCTGTTCCGATGTAGATCCGAAAATCACAGCTTGAAGACAAGTGAAGTACAGCTACTCGGATGGAACGTTATGGTGAGTACATAACTTTTTTTTTTCTGCCTGTGCTATGTATAAGAGCCTTAACTGTGTTGCTCTAAAATACCTCCCTCAAATTAGACAATCCTAATCCACCTTGTTCTGTTTGTAGAATCAGTTTATCCCACTTGACCCTTGCTGTCTTCCCTTCCCAGGTAAATCCTTCAACTCTTTTTTTTTTTAATTGCTATCCACAATTTCTCCTCTGGTTGATAAAAGTATGCCTGACCTGTGTATAAGACTAAAGGGACTAAAAACATTTTAATGGCTTGTATCTTAGTATCCATATCCATATAACATTTCCAGTTTCTCAATTTTGTATTATCTTCTGTTTACTCTTCCCACATATCCTTAGCTGTCACCACAGTCATTTCTAATCCATACTCCTAAATACTTCATTTTATCATGTCCCCATATGTATGGATATTGTTGGACCAATTCGTGGGTGGGTACATAATTTATCGCTACTGCCTTTGTTTTAGCTTCATTCATTTTGTATCCAGAGATTTGAAACTGTGTTGAAATGTTCCACAACACTGTAAACAGTGGAGGTGTAGTTCCTTGGCAAAAGTTTTAGACCACTGGTTCTTTGGAAGTAGAGGGAGTCAAAAAAAGGGTAAGGACTTTCAGTGATTTAAAGACTGAATGAGTAAAGATCACCCCACGGGAGTTTCCATGAGATCAAGCATATGAATAGCTTGTTTAGTCCTTTTGGGGGAAGCTTAGATTGTATAGTCCAGAAGTCATCCTGCTAAGAAGCCTTTGGGATCTTTTAGGCTGATAAAATTGCTTTTGTCAGATGTAGTCCAAAAAGGATATTGTATTCAATGACAGGCTGATAAGGGAAGGATAGAGGGACTTGAGACTGTGTGTGACTTGGAGGAAATATTAATGCTGATCAGATGAGCAAGTAGGACTTTCTAGCTGCAATCAATAAATGGTGATTAAAGAAAAGATTAACAACGCAGGTCACCAAGTCCAAGATAATTCTATCTATTTTGAGAATGGTACCAGCACACTGATAAGAGGAGAGTGATTCCCAATTCTTCAACCCCCAAGATAAAGTGTATGTGGGCAAAACAACTATCTCTATAATGCTGTGCTGGAAATTGACTTGCTATCTCTTGGGACTTCTCAGCTAAGAGCTTACATTTGTTATTCAGTACAGCAGAGACTGAGGAGAAAAAGTAGTCTTCCTTCCATGTTACATGTATTTGAGAGTTTGGGTATCTTAATACTTTCTTACCAGTCATTACTCTTCATATTTTCTTTTAAAGCACAAGATGAGGCTAATAGTATGAAGGTTTATTCATCTTCGACTCTATATAGGTAGGAGTCTCCCACCAGTTTTCATAACTGAGCTTTAAACAGTGCCCCACATCTGAGAAGAACAAGATCCCATTGCTGCCACAAACTCTGGATGTTCATCTCACATTGCTGCAGTCCTTACTTATGGGTAGTCCGCTGTCCTCGGTCGGCCCGAATACCAAAGTATTAGGCTGACGTCGGTCATGGGCGCCTAGATCTGACATCAGAGCGTCAGGGTATAAAGGCGCATGACCGACGTCATATCCTCAGTCTTTTTTGCCGCATGGTCCGATGCAGAAGCAGCGTTGCAAGTGCCGTTCGGCGTTCTGAAATTTTTCATTTTCGGAGTTTCAGACCGATACCAAGTTGGGCTAAGTACCCGTTAGAATATTTTTGTTTTTTCTTGCCTCAGTTACTTACCGGATGTCAGAAAAAGTGAATAATTGTATTTCTTGTGGGAAATAGATACCGCATAGGGATTACCACTCGCTTTGTATTCCTTGTTTGGGACCGGAGCACGACGTAGTTTGGTGTCGGTTTTGTGCTAGGTTTAATAAGCGCACTATAAAACGGAGGTTAGATTGCGCTAGGTTAGTCTTTGGCAAGAGGTGTAATTATAATATGCCGTCGGATGTTCCGACGCCCGCTTCTACTAAGAAGCGCAAAGACAAATCTTTAAAGCCTAGGCAGGATGATTCGTCCGTTACGGACACCGGATCTTTAGAAGCTACAGCTGAACAGGTGGATCCGGCTGAAGTTTCTGTTGAGTCCCAGGGGGAAACTTTGATTTTACATGATGTGGCCTCTCAGGAGGCAGGTCAGGCTGAAGGGGCCTCTCAGGTTACTATTCTCCCTTCTATGCCTAAGGTGGTTAGGCCTTCTGTTACTGTTTCTAAGGCTCCTTCTAAGGGCAGGTCTGTTTTGCCTTCCTCTGGTGTCAGTTCTGGTTCTTCAGGGTCTGTGCCTAAAAAGCACATGCTTAAAATGGCAGAGGATTTGATTACTTTAATTAGAGGTTCTATGCCCCTCCTGATAAGAGGCCCAGGATGGAGCCAGAGTTGGAAAGTTTGGAGCAGGCCTCAGATGATTCAGAGTCTTCTGCTGAGGACATTCAAGATTTCCCTCCTTATTCTGATTCTGATGCAGAGGATTCCACTCCTTCTGCTTCTCCTCCAGAGGATTTTTCATTTTCAGAAACTCTGCATTCCATGAGGGAGCATTTTAAGTGGGAAGGACAGGATTACTCTGATTCACGGAAGAGACTTAGGGAGTTCTTGTTTTTACCACAGCATAGACCCTTAGCTATACCTCCGGTTTTGGATGTTTCAGATGTTTTCTCGGAAGCTTCCCTTAATCCAGATTCTGTGCCTCCTGCTCCAGTTAAACCGGACAGGTATTACAGGGTGCCTGAGGCTCATAAATATCTTTATAAGAGTCCTAGGGCGGACCCAGAAACTATTAGTCAGGGGCCTAAGGGTGTTAGAGCCTCTGTTGTTAAGAATCCGGTTCCTCTGGATAAGGAAGCTAGAGCTTTGGATAGATGGGGTAAGAAGGTGTATACCTCTTCTACTTTAGCAATGAGAGCTTTGAACTGCCAGTTTCATATGTTGAAGTATCAGAATTTCCTCCTTTCTCAGCTAAGATCTAAAGTGGATGCTTTGGCAGAGGGCATAGAGTGTAAAGAATTGCAGGATTTAGTGCATGTTTCTGAACAGGTGGGAAAGCACTCTTTGCAGTGTGGTTTTGATGCTTTACAAGCTTCTTCTAGGGTGGCTGCCACTGGTTCAGTTATTCGTAGGCACGCCTGGCTTAAGGATCAGAATTTGTCTGAGCATGTTAAGTCTAGAATTCTGGATGCCCCTTTACAGTCTGAAGTTTTGTTTGGTCCTCCTGTGGAGTCAGTCTTAAAGAAAATGGAAGACAAGGCTAAGTCTATGCAGACTGTTAAAGATTTTTTGCAGGTACAACCTCCAAAGTTTAGTAGAAATTGGCCTACTAAGGGGTGGACGTACCCTTCTTCTGATTCTCAGTCTAGGGGTAGATCTAGGCGTGGTAGGGGCAGAGCTCAGAGTACCTTCAGGCCGAGACAATGGAGTTCGCCTGCTCAATCTGCTGGTGAGGGCAGGGGCCAGTCCTTTCGTAAACAGGCCCAATGACCTGCATTTTCAGCTGCCAGATTCTTCTTGCCTGGCAGCTCCTTTGGGAGGAAAGTTGGCTCTTTTCAAGCAAAATTGGCATTTAGTCACCCAGGACAAATGGGTATTGGACATTATAAACCGAGGTTACAAGTTCTATTTCCATACCATGCCTCCTTTCAAGGGCATCCCAGACGTCCCTCCTCGGCAAAGGATAGAGGCTCACAAACAAATTTCTTTACTTCTTCAAATAGGAGCTATACAGCCAGTCCCTCTGTCAGAAGTGGGCCTAGGATTTTATTCTCGCCTGTTTCTAGTTCCAAAGAAAGGGAACACGTGGAGACCAATTTTGGATTTATCTATCCTCAACACTTACCTGGACATTCCAAAGTTCAACATGCTGACTTTACAACAACTTTTACCTCTGTTGGGAAAAGATCACTGGATGGTTACTCTGGATCTCAAAGAGGCTTACCTTCATGTTCCTATCAGGCCCAGTTGCAGGACGTACCTGCGTTTTCGGGCTGGAAATTTACATTATCAGTTCTCTGCATTGCCCTTTGGCTTATCTACTGCGCCCAGAGTGTTCACAAAGGTTCTGGCTCCAGTGATAGCTTTTTTCAGACTAAGAGGAATACAGATTTATCCTTATTTGGACGATCGCCTGATTATTGCACAAGAAAAGGAAGAACTTCTTCATCATCTACAGTATGTGATGGCAGTGTTAAGATGCCTAGGGTATTCTGTGAACGAAACAAAGTCCAGTCTAGTACCCTCTCAGGACATGTGCTTTCTGGGTGTGAGACTGAATACAGCTTCCCAGATGGCTTTTTTGACCCCGGACAAACAAAGAAGCCTTTCTCTTTATTTCCATCAAATGTCTCTACGGTCCAGGCTGACTGCAAGGACAGTCCTTCAAGCCTTGGGGTTCATGGCATCTTGTATTCTGGTGCTTCCCAATGCCAAATTGCATATGAGGAAGCTTCAATGGTATCTCAAAATGTATGGACACAGCACTGCCAAGATCTAGACACTGTCATTCAGATAATACCTTGCATTCAGAAGGAGTTTTGTGGTGGGCTCAGGAATGTCACCTAAACAAGGGACTCTCTGTGACCCGGCCAGAGGCGAGTCAGATTCTAACGACAGATGCCTCGGACAAGGCTTGGGGAGCACACCTCAATGGAAAATGGGTGCAAGACACGTGGCCTGTCAAACTCCAACATTTGCATATCAACTTGAAGGAAATGTTAGCAGTCCAGTTTGCATTGATGGCTTTCAAAGATTTACTTCACCCAGGGCAGGTGTTGATTCAAACAGACAACACTACTGTCATGTGGTACATCAACAAGCAAGGGGGAACTCATTCTTACCCTCTTTGCAGGCAAGCGATGTTTTTGTGGGAAACTGCTCTCAATCTACACCTCAATCTTCAGGCAAGGTTTCTACCAGGAGCACAGAACTCCTTAGCAGATGTGTTGAGCAGACAAATAGTGGATCCTCACGAGTGGAAATTGGATCCTCATGTATTTCAAAAGTTGACAGTGTTATGGAGAACTCCAGACATTGATCTGTTCGCTTCTCCACTAAATTGCCAGTTGCCAAAGTTTTGCACAAAAATGTTTCATCACACAGCTTGGAAGGTGGACGCTCTATCATTCATTTGGAACAATCTGCATGTATATGCCTTTCCACCTCTGCCTCTTCTTCCCAAGGTACTTTTGAAGGCCAGACAAGACAAGCCAACCATGATTTTGATAGCACCGGATTGGCCTCGACAACACTGGTACCCACTACTGAGGAGTTTAGTACGAGAACCTCCATGGCCTCTGCCTTTGATTCCGCACCTTTGTCACAAGAGGGCAATCCCTTCCTCAATGTCAAGATTCAGTCTCGCATCTAACAGCCTGGCATATTCTGTTTTAGACTCTGGAGGGTCTCAGCTTCCACAACAAGTTTTGAATGTTATTTTGGAGGCCAGGAGGCCTAGTACCAGGAAAGTTTACTCTGATAAATGGAGGAGATTTTTTATTTGGAGCAAAGGAAAGGACTTTGATGTCTCCAAACCTGATTTAAGTGTTGCTCTTCAATATCTTACTGAGTTATTGGACAAGGGTTTGTCTTTCTCCTCGATAAAGGTCCATGCTGCAGCCATTTCTGCTCACTATGATTGTGACCCTCCTTTATTCTCTCATCCTTTGTTTAAGCAATTTCTTAGAGGGGCAAAGAATATAAGACCCCCACATAGAGCTCCTACTCCTGCTTTGTTTCAAAACAAACTATTTCTAAATGGATTGGGTTTTGTATTTCTTTCTGTTATTCCCATCATGGTAAGGAGATTCCTGCTGGAATCAGGCCTCATTCCACTAGGGCTACTGCTACTTCTACGGCCTTTCTAAGGGGGGTAGCTACAAAAGACATTTTGGAGGCAGCTACTTGGAGTTCAGTGCATACTTTTTCTAAACATTACCACCTTCCTCTTTATTCTAAGTCTAGGGCTGGATTTGCCACTGCAATTTTACAGGGCATTTTAGCAGCCCCTAATGCTCTATGATTTTACCAACCTCCCTTTCCCGTTGCTTTGGGATTCTACCCATAAGTAAGGACTGCAGCAATGTGAGATGAAGAACATAGTACAGTTTTGTACCTACCATAAATGTAGATGTTCAAGATCCACATTGCTGCAGTCCAATTACCCTCCCTCCTTCCCCACTGTAGTTTGACATGGTGCTATGCTTTAGGTGATGGTTGTTGTTGGGCTTGTTTTTGGGAGGTATTCTGTTTTTGGCTGTGGCCTTTCTTGTTTGGCCTTCTGACATCTGGGGCAAGAAAAGACTGAGGATATGACGTCGGTCATGCGCCTTTATACCCTGACGCTCTGATGTCAGATCTAGGCGCCCATGACCGACGTCAGCCTAATACTTTGGTATTCGGGCCGACCGAGGACAGCGGACTACCCATAAGTAAGGACTGCAGCAATGTGGATCTTCGAACATCTACATTTATGGTAGGTACAAAACTGTACTTTCTTGCATCTCCATTTGTTTCAAGTCCAGGGGGTTACAATTCTGTGATTGATCTTTGGAGACTTCGTTGCTGTTTGGAGATTTGGCTGCAGTTCTCATCACTGTATGGAAACCTAACCCTGAAGTGCGAAATTGGGACGTTTTCGACCCTTTGACCTGTTGGTCTTTAAGTGGCTTGATTGCATAACCCCATTATGTTTCTCCACAGTGGGAAGAAAGACTTGGGAAAGTTCTTTTGTTTTTTTTTTTTTTTTTTGTTTTTGTTTTTGTTTTTGTTGTTTGTTTTGTTTTCTTCTGCCAATGGGTTCAAATAGTTGCAGTTTTAGTATGGGTAGTACTGATGCTAGCCTTGCTGGATTGAATGTGAGAATAGTTCTTTTCGGTTAATGGATTCTTTTATTACTCTGAATGTAAAAAAAATGTTTTGCATATATTCAAATGGCCTTTCAAGCTTGGCTAGCTTAAGTTGTTTTTTTTTTCTTTTGCAGACATTTGCTTTTGTTTCACTGCTTGTTATTCTTTGTAGTGTCTTTAATACATGTGCTGTCATGGGGCAGGGTGCATAATTAGCAGCCCAGCTCAGGCATAGTTTACTTTAAGCATCCCAAAAGGATAAGCTGGAGCAGAGTCCACCCAGCCCATCTTCTTAACTCATGCCTGTAGTCATAATGTGTTTTAATATATACAAGCAACAAGAGCCACCTTGGCATATTCCTGATATTGTCTTCCTGCTCAGTGTTGTCATGCTACTTTTTTAAACAATGAGAGGATACCATATTTAAAAAGAAATTAAAAAAAAACACATACACAACAGCATATCCGTCATGGGGCGTTACTTCCCCTGCCAAGTGATAATGCATTTAAATAAAGAGAAATTAAAACTAAATTATGGTGAGTTATGTGGGGGGGGGGGGCACACCTTTTAATAGTAAGCATTAGAAACCATAAAAAGTATTTTCATCTTCTCATTTCTTTGGTCGTGGTGGTACTTGGCATGATAATGCATGTATTGCTCGTAAGTAGCAGATTCAATTTAAATTACTGTCACTTAGCCAGTGTAGTTCATTTGGAGGCAATCCCACACCTGCATGAAAAATGGTATGGTACTTAAGGTAAGTTTTATATCTATAATTCTTAGGATTTTAGTAGATCTCCGACCTTCACCATGATCCACTGTCTTTTAATAAGTTTTAAATGAAGTGAGTATGTTAAAAAAAAAATTGCGGAATGGCCACTAGATTTTATGATGAAATTGATTAACTCTGATCTCTCTTGATTTACAGGTTGGTCAAGTCTTTCTGTATTTCCAGTGGTGAGTATTACCCTTTTCAGCAATCACCCAGATAAGTAAAAATTTATGCTTACCATCTGAAGTTAGGTTACAAATTAAAATTACAGTGCATATAACTTTTTTTTTTTAATCTGAAGACATACATATTAATTAATTAAGTGAGCTAAATGTCGAAACAGTTATGGTTTTGGAAAACAGTATTCAAGTGTTGTAATTTTTTTTGTTTAGTCAACATAATTAACACCTGATTCTTCTTCTCCCCCATGCCAACCACTGCCAATGCACACACAAACGTTTCCATAATTTGTTAGGAATCTGTGCAGTCCTTTCTGTTAAATAAGCTTCCTCATATTCCCTTGAGCTTTTTACTTTCTTGAGTGCTGTAACCGGTTTATTGTATCTCTGATTTCCCCTTTGATGTGTTCCTGTCATATTTCTATCCCCCACTCATCTTTCAAATCTTTTGGCTGTTTGTATATTAAACATATTTTTATATGTATGGTATTTGGTAAAGATCATTTAGCTTTTGTAACCTATTTGTGCTGCAGTTGTCACATTCATTTTTGTTGAAAAATTATCTCTGTGAAACTTCACATAGTCCTGATGAATACCACAGCAAAGCCTCGGAACTCATGAAAGGGTCTGACATAAGCTGTACAACTTGCACTAGAAAGACCCCGCTCCTACAGTGATGTATTTTGCAAGTCAGAGATATGGTAGCCCCATAGAGGAACGACCTTGTTATCAGCTACCTCATTATCAGCTAATTTGCTTGTCTGTGAATTACAGTTACTACTGCGGCATGCAGATCCGCAGTCTCTGCAGTTGACTACTGCGTGTGTAGGCATTGGTATCCCCCCAGTCCGTCTCCCATCCACACACACATATGCCACAGCCCCCATACTTACCCTAGACTTGACTTCCATCCCTCGTCTAGTGTTTCCGTCCACAGCCTATCCCCGTACTGATATATTTACTATTATAACAGTTGAGGTTAGAGTTATTCCTTATGCTTAGAGGCTCCTCCATCCCCCGATCTCTGTAGTGCTTTCTCATTTGGTTGACAAACGACCCTCGATGTGGTGAAGTCAGCCATTCCAGTCTACATGACTGAGCGATTTCTTAAATCATTTTGCATGTAGATGCCTTCCTGGAAGTGGTTCCTGTATCACAGACACATGGCTAATTAGTATATGCCTCTCCCTTGGACTGCCTCATTTGCATTCATCACAGCCATGGAGTCTGCCCTATGTGGTGGTGCATGTCTTCTTGCTAGAGCACTGTGCAGTACCAGGTTAGGGCTGTCCTGAATCCCAAAAGGTTACTTCAGTGTGTATACAAAGGTGTATATGTTGCATTACTTTTATGAATCCCCCACCCCAGTCTCAACCACTAGTTATATAGTAGAACTTCTAAAGATTGCACCTACTAGTTCATGCCAGTACTTGTCCCATTACCTTTTTTGGTTGCTAATTATTTGCCCTCAGACTGTCATAGGACGACCCTTGGTCCTTGTCTACTTTTGTTTACTACTTTCGCAGATTCCCAGGTGTCATTTCTCATGAATGTAAGCTGCAGTGTTTGTATGTTGTTTTCCTCAAATGGTTCTCTGCTAAATTTCACTGCCATTGGAGAGTCCTTGCAAGGGTTTACTGTTTTTAGCAATGGGGATCATAGCCCCTTTCTTTGAAAATGTTGACCATCTACAGGAAAAATTACATTTTTATGGCCATCACTTGATTCATTGAAAAATATAGTTTAGCCAATGGCATCTTTGAAGCTGTCCTTGATTTCTAGTTTAGGTGGTTTCTCCAGTCTTGCCAAATCCATTGTTGTAGCTTCTTGTGTATTAGCCTTGTATTTTTGTCATTAACCAAAAGTTATACTTTTCCTTCTAACCCTACAGTGCCACTCCTAGAGGTATTGAAAATAATTACACCCAGTACTGATCTCTGTGGTACCTTAGTGGTTACTATCCTTTCATCGGAATGGGCTGAAATTACTGTGACCGTTTTCTGACCAACTGCGTCATTTTATCTAGCCATCATTGTACCCTTGCTGCTGCATTATGACTCATGCCAAGGCTGTTCAACTTTTTTTTTTCCTGTAATGCTTTTTGCCAGGTGTTTTACTAATATCTGAGAAGGCCGTATCTGCAGCCCATTTCTGGTTTACTACCCGAATTACCTAATGAAAATTTTGGTAGACATGGCTGTCTTGGGTTGTTCATGTACACTGTCTTAGTGGTGGTGGGACACCTGGACTAACTTTACCACACATAGTCCACCTCACCTGAGACCACAACCTGGTCGAGGATATGTCTGTCACCACAGAGCTGATAGAAGACTTTAAGGCATGCATACCTAGGCAGTGATGAGCTGTGTGAGGGGATATTTTCAGGAGGTGTGCAGCATGCAGACAGAGATACTAAGGCTTATCTGTAATACTCCCTGCTCCACTGATTTACCTTACAGAAATTGCCCTCACTAGTTAGTATTTAGTCTGTCCAGTTTCTTGGATATTGTGGGAAATGGAAGGAGAGAGGGGCACAGTCGCTGCCATACTTTGGAGACAAGAATTGTATAGTAAGTACTCTAGTAAAAGAACTAGCCACTTAACACAGAAACAGGCTCAGCTTTATAGCCTTGAGTCCAGTACTTCTCCACATTCTCTGTGGCAATCGAGTTGCCTCATTAGCTAAGTTCACCTGAAGTTGCAAGAGTTGTTTTGTACTTTTTGTGAGGGCTTAAGCTGTGACATTTACATATTTGTGTAGATATTGCTTATAGCCACTTTGCATTCCCTCTGAAAGAGTTGAGGCTTTGCTTCTGACTCCCACAGCTTTGTATACTGTACTTGCGCCTGATGCACTTGTTTTATTTTTGACTGTCCTGTCTGTACTTAGAAGTGCTGTTATAATTGATTGATTATAGAAGTATGGCATATATCCCCATGAAGTTTGGTTAGAAGTGTTTATGGCTATGTTATCAGTGTGGTAATATGCAAAACGCCACTATTCCGGGCGTGGTGAGTAATGCAGACAAGTATCCAGAGAATTTGAAACTTGGCCTGTTTATATATTTCATATAAGGATAGATATTGATGACAGGTAAGACCACATGGTCTAAGGGGTCTTAGACTCTCTGCCTTCCCTGCATTTACTGTAGTAATGTTATGTACGTATTGTAACTGTGGCCCATTGTGTAAGCACTATCTTGGCAGAGATGTTTTGTAAATAAGCCTCTGGGTATGAAAGCAGAAAAACCTGTTATAGTTGAACGTCTGTTATCTTCGGATTTCATCTCATTTGGGTGTGATCCAGAATCATCCTCCTCTTAGTGATAGTGTTAAAAGTATTTTACATTGTTTAATTTTTAGACCTTTTTGGGGAAAGGAGACTGATTATTACAAGGGTGTTCTGGAATGTTTTCAGGTGGAGTGTGACACTGAAGTCATTGTTAAGATGGTAATAAAGTAGTGAGTTGGTTAAAACTGTTTGTTGTTGCAAATTGTGTGTCCTTTTCCGTTCTTGTTTCAGTCACGCCTTTCAGGTCAGTATGCTTCTCATTCCCATTTTTATTTCATTAGTTTACTAGATTAGTAAACTCTTCTACATAGACCCTTTTCACCATTGCCCAGCTGTACATATCAGAGAAATTGGTTCTTATTCATTGTTCAGGTGCAGAACTGGCCTTGGGCCACTTCAACCTATTTGGCCGAATAGGACCCTGCTGCCTGATGGCAGCCCTATAGAAGGCTGTGACAGGGTCATTATGCTTTATGTAGCCCAGAGATTTGCCTGGAAGACACTGTAAGCAAGCACACATCATTTTCCTACAGGTAATCTTGCTATTGTAGTAGTGATAATTCTTGCTAGTGGAGCAGAAGACATAGTCTTTCTGTCCTCTGGCACTCGTTGCTAGTCCAATATTAGTAACTGCACCCTCACACCTCTTGTATGGCTAACAGTGTTAGCTGCTCACCTTCCCATAGTTGTCTGTTGCCGAGTGCTGTATGGGGTTTCAACCCAAAACTGGTTGTATGAATTTCCATGCCATTCAAATTACTCTCTCATAATATAAATATACCAGGTCCAATTTGAAAAACTGACAAAGTAGTGCTGTTTTTTGTTTTGTTTTGTTTTGTTTCTGTTGCTGACAAGGGAACTGTGACTTGGTTGTTAGTGAATACACTTGCAAGAAATAACTAGAATAGTCGAGTTTTTGACAGTAGGGAAACCAACACGAAGACTGGGAAATTAATGTTGGCAGTTAAATGATACGGCAAGGAAATGTTGGCTACATTCACAGATAGGAGAAAAATAAACACAGAGAAAAGAAACATGGTGTGTGTGCCAAGTCATGGGAGGTAGAAGTGGCTAGAGAAAATGATTCCCTTGGCTGAATAATGGAAAACAGTATTGAGATCCAAATGTGCAGCAAGGATATCCATTTCAGAGTCTCACAGAAAATAGGGGATAAGCAGAAACTTAAATTTAGAAAGTAGCCTGACTAGACTGGGGAGGAGTTTTTTTTTTGGGGGGGGGGTTATAGAAAGTTGAACAAACAATGGGGGTTTTGCTTGTCATCCTTGCAGCCATCTGGGTTTTCTTAAGGCATTCTGGTTATGCTTGGTAACTGAATTATCCATGCATGTAACCCTTACTATTGCTTTTGTGACCTGTGATATGGTTGGAAACAGTCTATATGTAATGGTCCACTGAGGTACCCACTAAGATGGTACAAATTTGGCTGGTCCTGTTCAGCTGAGCTGTTTAAGAATACATGGTCTCTTCTGAGTTATTTTAGAATGTAATGCACATTTTAAGTACAGATTAATAGTGTTGCATTTGGTAATGTCTGTTTTAGTCCGCTTTGTTTTTTCATTTGAGCACACTGCTCCCTTTTAGATGAATGCCTGTGCTTTTGCTAAAGAAATGCATAGCTGAAGCAAACTGAGGTCGGATTCATAGATATGGCATGCGCCAAGTAGACTACTATACCAAAAAGCCATGGAAAATGCCAGTGCTGTATTCATGGGCAACTGTACAGTAGCAGACTTAAAAGCCATATGCAGTTTTGCACCAGGCAGGCTGTTGTGCATTTACATTGGCACATAGCTACACAGTTATGATTAGACAGTTGTGGCATACACCTGGGATGTCTTAAGACAGTATTATACTGCAGTTATGAAGGTGCTTTGAATGAACAGAAATCACTTTGGTTCTTTTGCAGCACAGCAACTAGAGTGATCAGTAATGCATGTCTATCCACAAGCCACCCTTTCAGAAATGCAGACTTAGTGTGAGTGCGTGCATGCATGTGTGTCCCTATCAATTGATCGAGATTTCAGAAATTCGAAATTCATATGGTCGAGACCATATGATCGAGTTTTTGAAAGCCCAAAGCTTTTGAATGGAGATCACAGTACAGTATGGATTGGGAAAAGTTACCCATCTGATGTTGTTAATCTTCTTTGCATTCATCACTGATGGGTTCGGTTCTAAGCCCTCGGAACAGAGTTGGCCTATTACCAAGCTTGCACCAACCAAAAACCCTCGAGCTAAGCTTCTACCCACAATGCCCTTCTCCCTGTTACCTCCGATCTCATTTGCCGCTTAGCCGTAAAGCTGCATTTCAGTCGAGCTCTCAGCTAAGTAGAAACTTTTTTGATATTTTGTGTGAAAAATGTTTGTTTCTTAAAATTTGTGAGTTAGTCTTTCCTGTCGAATTACAGTAGTTCTAGATGTATTTTCTCTATTTCTACCCATTGGTATCCTTTTTTTAAGTACCATTGGTGTATGGCCCTTTCTCTTTACCCTTGTGGTATTCCTTCCATGTTCTTCTTTTCTAGTTGGTGTGTTTGATATTGGGTTAGTTGATATACTCTGTGTTTAAGTCTTTTTCTGACTTGGGGAAATTAGAGTTTGCCTTTTATCTGAAGTTTTTGAATTGTGTTTACTTGTCAGTATGTTAGATAAGAAGGGTACATCGGGTTTCAAGCACTGTACCTCGTGTAATGGTAAACTACCTAATAGTGACTCTCACGATGATTTTGTTTATTGCTTGGGGGTGCCTTACCTTTCGGTGCAGCCTCCCTGTGGGATTTGCCAAAGTTTCAGCCTATGCACTGTGAACGAGCGCAAGAATAAACTAATTCTGAAGGGACTGCTCAAATCTCCCCTTTCAGAGGCCCTTTCTGTGATGGAGGTCTCACCCCCTCCTACAAAAGTTAAGAAAAGGCCCCATTCGGTTCCCTCTTTACCCTAGGGTGACCAGGGTAAGCTTGTCAAACCTAAAATTCAAAAGTTATCCTCTGAGCATAAATCTGCCTCCTCGGCACTGTCCTCATCTGCTCCGTGTGCTTCGACTATTGCTATATCGATGCCAGCTTTGTCGCCAGCTCTGATACTGCCTCCGGCACCGACTGTAGACCTCACCTCGCCTATTATGACTTTGGCGCCCGTGGTCATTTTGGCGCAGTGCATGCCTTTGATGCCTATCTCTGCAGTGATGATTGAATCTCCTGTTTCAGCTCCGAGTGCCCCCTTCGGCACAGAGCTCTATTATGACAACACTGGATTCGACTTCACTACTTCCTGTCTCTAAACTCGAGACATCGGTGCCGGCAGATCACACACCACAGACCCATTACTCTCCGTCCATAGACCTGTTCTTAGATAAAGTGTATAGCTCGTTCTTAGAGCGACCTGACTCCCCATTTGGAGTATCTACTAGATCCATCAGGAGCCTTTCAGAATGTGATGTGGTGTGTTTTCTTGTGGATCAGCTGTTGGCAGCCAGGGGGATACCTATGACTACCAAGATCCAGCCCTCTGGCAGGATTTGGGTTGACCTCTCCACTGACTCCATCCTATACTCTTCCTACGGCTGTCCCAGTTCCGAAGCCTTCTGCTCAGACGTCCTTCTTGGGGAACCCCCCCCCCCCCCGTCTCTGCGCCTGTAGTGGAACTCACTGAGGATCCGGGTCTGTCCCTTTGGTCCTCTGTTCCTGCTGAACCGGTCCTTCCTCAAGCTCATGATTGGGTGGCGGTCTCCTCGATTCAGGTCACGGTTCTGTGTGGTTCTTTGGTCCCATTCTCCGTGCCAGTAGCCTCGTCTGCGCCGATCCGGCTTGAGGCTCCATCCTCTGGAACGGGTTCAACGGAGTGGGGTGTGCTCCTCTCTGTTCTGGGCTCCCATTCCTCTTCGCGTGGGCCTGCTTTACGTGTGATGGAGAGGGCACTCGATTCTGGAAGCATTCCACTGATGTCAGAACCCCAGTTTCCTCCCCCTGAGCTACAGCTGTCATGGACCACCTCCCTGGGACACCAGGCTGGGAAGCCGCAGGAAACCCCTGTTCAAGGGTACCCACTCTTCCGAGTCCTCCTCAGAAGCCCCCACTGAGGAGCCCCCATGGAAGAGATGCAAGAGGAAGCACGTGGACTCGTCTGAGGAGTCTCTTACAGAAAACACTGATTACAGTAATGGTGAAGGGGCCCCACAGTCTACCCCTGATGATGTTTCCTTAGGAGACATCCTTGAAATGTTAAAGCAGAAAGGTGACTGGAAGTCCTCCAACCCTTCCTTTGAGGAGTCCGTGTTCCTTTGGTTCCTTTCACATTGGTCCAGAAGTTTACCAGTCAACACTATGGTGGTGACGGCGGCCACGTAAAAGGATCTGGCTGAAGAGTCCTGCTGTCCATCTGTACAGCAGGGAGTCCTGGGCCATGGACAGATTGGGGAAGCGAGTCTTTGCATCAGCGACCTTTGCCATTCGGTCCCTGAACTATTGGGCACATTTTACGAGGCTCCAAAGAGACTTTATCTCAGAACTCTCTGGAACACTCGCAGGGCAGGTGTCTGACGAGGTATGGGACAAAGTTGCCTCGCAGCTTGCTGCTCTGGAATCTATCTCTAACTCTTCCATGAGGTTGCTTTCACATGTAACCAAAGGGGCAGCTAGAGCTGTGGGTTCTACCGTAGTTATGAGGGGTCATGCCTGGATGCGCATTTGTGACCTCGTGGATCCCTTCAAGTCTTCCTTTCTGAATGCTCCCATCAAAGCATCTTCCCTTTTTGGTTCCAATGTGAAGGACACGCTGACCAGGTGCGAACAGGACGGCAAGACCCTGTCTGCCATAGGCCTTCATTTTTCCAACCCTCAATGTTCTTTTTTCAGGAACCAGAAGAGTGGGAAGATATGGCACAAAAAATCTTCCTGGCACTATTACCACCAATCGTTGGGTGCAGAGTATAATTACCAGAGCCATCCAATCAGTCCCATCAGACCAATGCGGATCCGGATTTTGCTCAAGATTCTTTTTGGTGCCAAAAAAGACAGGGGACTGAAGACCCATTCTGGATCAAAGCAGCTTGAACAAGTCCATCGCCCAAACCAAATTCCGGATGGTCATGGTTCAGTCCAGTCTCCCTTTTTTGAGGGAGGGCAATTGGATATGCTCGATGGATCTCCGGGATGCGTATAACTACATCAAAATGGACAAGCGCACCAGGAGTCTGCTTTTCATCCGGCTAGGAGCCAGTCATTACCAGTTTCGTGCCTTGCCGTTCGGTCTCTCTACAGCCCCCAGAGTGTTCACTAAGTGCATAGCAGTGGTTACAGATCACTTGAGACTGCAAGGATTCCGGGTGTTTCCATATTTGGGCGATTGGCTCCTCACCTCCTCCCACTTCTGGTAACGGCCCTACAATGCACACTTTTTTTCTCTGGCAGAAATTTTGGGGATAACTGTGCACTGGGAGTAGTCAAACCTGGTCCCTACCCAGCAGATAGAATTCATCGGTGCGGTCTTCAACACCCGATCCTGTCTGGTGTCGCTCACAGACTCCAGAGATTGAAGCTTCAGCTCTGGGTGGTACTCTGTCAAAACAAAGTCTCAGCGAGAGTGATTCTTCAGGTCCTAGTATCCATGGCAGCTTCAATCCCGATTAGTGCCTCTTTCCAAGCTGCACATGCGAATTCTCCAATGGTGGCTTCTGGCTCAGTGGTTCCCAAATCACCACCCTCTGTACTTCAGATCCAGATAACCAACTCCTGCAAGCAGGACCTTATTTTTTGGATGAGACCAGACACAGAACTTTGGAGACGCCCATTCCAGTCCCTCAGACCAGGGCCATTGTGACCACTGATGCTTCCCTGATCGGGTGGGGTTGGGCATTTCCAGGGAAAGACAGTCCAAGGTGCATGGTCCACATTGGAGACACACCTGCATATCAGCATTCTAGAACTAAGAGTGGTGCTTTTAGCGTTGCAGACATTCCATCCCTTTCTTCCTTCTGGGATAATTGCAGTCCAGTCAGACAATATGTCAGTAGTCTGGTATATCAACAAACAAGGAAGAACCAAGTCCTACCCCTTGTATCGAGAGGCCATGAGAATTTGGCAGTGGGTGATCTGATAGCAATGCATGTCCCGGCGAGCTCCAACGTGATTGCGGGCAAGTTGAGCAGATGTATTCTCCTGCCCCACGAGTGGTCCCTTAATCCTGATGTGGCAGCAGAAATTTTCAGCCACTGGGGCCAGCCGTGCTGCGACCTTTTCGCCTCTCCATCGAACAAGTGCAGCAGCTGTTTTGCCCTATTCTCCCCAAAAGGGGAGTCCCAGAGGGACGCTCTGATTCACGCTTGGCCCACAGGACTTCTTTATGCTTATCCCCCATCCCTCTGATTCCACAGATGTTCTTCGTGTTTCACTGTTGCAGTCCTCACGTTTAGGTTATCTGCTTGCAGTAGCCCTCAGTCGGCCTGATTATCAAAGTCTTGGGTCCTGCATCTGTTGCTGTATCATCTTCCATGATGTCAGGTAGTCAGGGGTATAAAACATTCAGCTGACGCCGTTATACCAGTCTTTCTTGCTGTGCGGTGCCCAAAGCAGAAGCAGTTTGCAAGTACTGGTCGGCCAACTCCTGAAATTTTCGTTTTCGAGTTTCAGAACGGAAGTCTTCAACTAAAGCTGAGTACCCCATCGGGGAAACTTTTTCTTGCTCTAAATTGATGTCAGTAAAAGTCAGTAATTGTATTTCTTGTGGAAAGCAAATACCAAGATTTTCATTCGTACTGTATTCTTTGCCTAGGCCCTGACCACGACATACCTCGCTGCCGGTTTTGTGCCTTATTTAAGCAACGAACTATTTGTCGTCACTATAGTTACGCTTCTAAATATTTTGGTACTCTGCTCAATTATCCAGATGTGGCTTCGGTAAGCCACCCGACTACCGACATTCCGAAAAAATGCAAAGATAAAGACTGAGACAGGCCGTCTAGATCCAAAGCTGCCGACGATGCTTCTCCTAATCTAGTCACCAGTTCGCCGGTACTGGTACTCAGTGAAGTGCTTTCTCAGCCCCTGATACCTGCTACTTCAGATTCGCAGGCCTCTACTGAGACCCATTTGGAGTCCAGTGTGCCACGAGATGCTTCAACTGTGGAACCTGCAGATGTGTCTACCTTAGATGGGTCTGGAGCCGCTGTGCAGGCACCGGCTCCTAAGGGTGTATTCAGGCCTACTGACTTGCATATTAAACAGACGCCATTTTCTTCTTCTTCAAGGCCTAAAACTCTATCCATGCCTAGAAAACAGACACCCAGACCACATGGTCAGATCTCTATGCCTAAAAAGAAATAAGAATGGCTGAAGACCTTTATTACTTTAATCAGGGGAAGGCAACCTTCCCCCTCTAAGAGACCTAGAACTTAATTTGCTTATGAGTCTTCTGATCAGGATTCTGAAATTTCTGTTTCCTCTGATAACCAGGATTTACCCTTCTCTACCTATGAGGATTCTGATGCAGAGGACTCTATTCCCTCTGCTTCCCCTCCAGAGGATTTCTCTTTTGGTGAAACCTTGCATACTCTTAAGGAGCATTTTCGCTGGGGAAGCCAGGATTACTCTGATTGTAAAAAGAGGCTTAGGGATTTCTTATTCCTGCCTCAACACAGGTCTTTAGCTATCCCCCCCCCCCCTGTCCTGGACATTGTTGATGATGCCTTTTCAGAATTTAGCTTGGCCCTAGACTCCTTACTTCCTGCTCCCAGAAAACCAGTTAAATATTACAGGGTTCCTGACTCTCAAGTTCCTCTTTAAAAATCCTACTGCGGATCCTAAGACCATTTCACAGTGACCCAAGGGCATTAAGGCTACTACTGCCAAAAATTCTACCCCCATTGATAGAGATTCCAGGGCACTGGATAGATGGGGTAAGAAGGTATACACTTCTGCAACCTTGCCCATTAGGGTCTTAAACTGCCAGTTTCATATGTTAAAGTATCAGCAGCATATTATTGGATTGCTTAAACAGAAAATTATGTTGATTCCTGACTGTGCTGAAAATAAGGATTTACAGGATTTAATGCATTTTGCTGAACAAGTTGGAAAACATACTTGCGGTGTGGTTTTGATTCACTAGAGGCATCTTGCAGGGCTTCTGTCACTGGGTCTGTACTTAGAAGGCATGCTTGGCTTAAGGAGTAATCTTTGCCAGATCATGCTAAAGCTAAATTGCAGGATGCTCCCTTAAACCAGGACCGTCTGTTTGGCAACAAAGCAGAAAAAGTACTTAAAAAGATGGCGGAAAAAGCTAAATCTATGCAAACTGTTAAAGATTTCCTGCAAGTACAGCCTCCAAGATTTTAGTAGGCATTGGCCCTCTAAGAATTGGTCCTTTCCTGCCTCTTCCAGTAAGTCAGTCCAAACCCATAACCAGGAGAACACCCAGGCTTCAGTCCCAAGGTACACACAGGACTAAGCAGTTGGAGGCTCCCACTTCCAAAGCAGGGAGTAGTAAGACTCTCCCCTATGGTGAACTGTCTCGGTGACTTAATTTTAAAACTTCCAAGCCCTTCTCAACTGACTGCCCCTTTAGGGGGAAAGATTGCTCTGCAGGTGAAAAACTGGAAACTCATTACACAGGACAAATGGGTTTTAAATGTAGTTTCTCAAGGATACAGATTCCACTTCCACACTTTATCAACCCCAAACGGTTGGCCAGATCTACCCCCAGATCAGTGGGCAGAGGCTCAAAAGTAAGTTCTCTCTCGTAAGTGTAAGGGCTATTCAAACTGTCCCAGAAGAGGAAAGGGGACAAGGCATCTTCTCAAGACTTTTCCTGGTGCCAAGAAAAGACCACTCCTGGCATCCTATCCTGGATCTCTCTATCCTAAACACTTTTTTTTGTGATCCCAAAATTCAAGATGCTAACTCTTCACCAGTTGCTTCCTATGCTTGGCAAGGATGCCTGGTTGGCAACACTGGATTTAAAGGAAGCCTACCTGCACATCCCAATCTGGGAATCCTGCAGAAGATACCTATGCTTCACAGAAGACTTCATGCACTGCCCTTTGGCTTATCTACTGCACCCAGGGTATTCACAAAGTGCCTAGCTCCAATCATTGCATTTTGCAGGCAAAGAAATATTCAAATATACCCATACCTGGACGATTGTCTAATTCAGGCAGAAAGCCAGGACATACTTTTGAGTCATATGGCGTTTGTAGAAAAGGTGCTAACGTCTCTGGGGTGCACCATTAATGAAAATAAATCACATCTTGTACCCTGCCAACAAATTGTATTCCTGGAAGCAAGCTTGAACACAACTTCCCAGGTGGCTTTCCTCACGCCAGATAAACAAGATGTTCATCGTGTTTCACTGTTGCAGTCAGTACACTTGGGTTATCCTGATGGCAGGCTACCCGCAGTCGGCCCAAGTTCCAAAGTCTAGGTCTGGCATCGGTTGCTGTCGCCTCTTCCTTGACGTCAGTGTGCCAGGGGTATAAAAGATGCAACCGACGCCATTGGGGTTAATGGCCTCCGGCATTCTCCTAATTCCATATGCAAGACTGCATATGAGGAAACTACAATGGTATCTAAAAAGCCTACGGTGTCAAAATTCTCACGATCTAGAAGCAATGATTCCTATCATACCTTGCCTACAGTTAGAGTTCCTTTGGTGGGCAGTGGACTGCCACCAAAACAAGGGACTGCCATTCACTCTACCTCCTGCCGCACAAACCCTAACAGACGTATCAGACTATGCATGGGGGGGCTCACTTGGCAGGGAAGTGCATTCAGGGCAAATGGAACCCAAGTCAAATGCACCTGCATATCAGTCAAAAAGAAGTGTTAGCTGTATAGAATTCTCTGACAGCCTTCAAGGACCACATTCTTCCAGGACAATTAATGGTAAAGACGGACAACACCACAGTTATGTGGTACATAAACAAGCAGGGGGGAACCCACTCATACCCTCTCTGCAGATTAGCCATGGCTCTGTGGAACACGGCCTTGAGCTACCAAGTGCACCTATAAGCTCAGTTCCTGCCAGGAAAACTAAATACACTGGCAGACGAGCTAAGCAGAAATCTCATGGACCCACACGAGTGGAAACTGGAACCAAAGACCTTCAACATGTCGATAAACAAATGGGGGAGCCCAGATATAGACCTGTTTGCCTCCCTCCCAGAGCTACCAATTGGACAAATTCTGCACAAGGACTCCCCACAAACAAGCTTGGAAACTGGATGCCCTGTCCTTCACTTGGAAAAATCTATCGGTTTATGCCTTTCCTCCTCTGCCTCTCCTCTCCAAGGTACTACTAAAGAACAAACAGGACAATATTGATTGCACCAGACTGGCCACGTCAACACTGGTGTACCCCCTCTTGCGCAGTGTGTCACTGTTGACACCATGGCAACTGCCTCAAACCTACCCTGCTGTCTCAGCAGGATGGCCAGAATCTGCACCCTCAGCTTCAAACCCTGAACCTGGTAGCCTGGCTGAACCTGTTCTCTGTTACCATCTCTCAGTAAACAAGTGTTGAATGTCATTCTGAAGGCAAGGAGGCCTAGTACTAGAAAATCTTATGCTGAAAAATGGAAAAGATTCTGTTCCTGGAACCAGACTCAGGGGATGGGCACAGCAGCACCCATTTTACTTCAGATTCTTCAGTACTTAACTGAGGTGCTTCACAAGGGCCTTTCCTTTTCCTCCATCAAAATTCATGCCTCAGCCATTTCAGCTCATTACAACAGAGAACCATCCCCTCTTCTCTCATCCACTGCTCAAGCAGTTCCTCAGAGTCCAAAAACTTAAGATCACCCAGGAGATCCCCAACTCCAGCCTGGGACCTTAACTTTGTATTGGAAAAACTCACTCTGCCTCCCTTTGAGCCAGCTGCAAGTGCAGAGATGAATTTCCTTTCTTGGAAAACAGCCTTCCTTTTAGCCATCACTTCAGCAAAAAGGGTGTCTGAATTACAGGCCCTTATGGCAGTGGTGCCTTTCATGCGGACAGGGTGTCCCTCAGGACCAATCCCTCCTTCATGCCCAAGGAAGTATCCAGTGTGGCTCTTAATCATTCTATTCATTTGCCAACCTTCTTTTCTAATCCACAGAACAAAGGAGAACGTATACTGCACTCCTTAGATGTGCACAGACAACTTAGATTTTACTTGGACAGGACTAAACCTTTCAGGAAATCGGAACAACTGCTGGTGGCATTTGCTGCAGGGGCAGAGGGGAAGGCCATTTCAAAGCAAACCATTTATAAATGGATAGTCCATTGCATTAATTTCTGCTATAAGCACCATGGAAAACCTATCCCACAGGGGATAACACCACATTCAACCATGGCTGCATCTACCTCTACAGCCTTTCTCAGAGGTGTCCCTGCCAGGGACATCCTAGAAGCCGCTATCTGGAGTTCTGTACATACTTTCACCAAGTATTACCATTTGACAATTTTCTCTAAATCCAGAGCTGGCTTTGCCACTGCAGTCTTGCAGGGCCTTATAGTTGGTCCTAATGTTATCTAGTTTCCTCCTCCCATCCTTAGCTTTGGGAATCTACCCAAATGTGATGACTGCAACAGTGAAACACGAAGAACATAGTACAGTTGTGTACACTTACCATAAATGTAGATGCTTGAGTAGAGTATATTCACTGTTGCAGTCCTGGTTACCCTCCCTCCAGCCCCCTGACTTTTGGCAATACCTTTTTTTTTCCTTTTTACTAGGCCTAAAGCTTTTTGGTGTATTTGCTTTTTTGTTGGGAGGTGTAACCTTGTATATTTAATTGCTTCCCATTAGGGGGGCACCTGACATCTGGGGCAAGAAAAACTGATGTAATGGCATCAGCTGCATGCTTTATACCCCCTGACTGCCTGACGTCATGGAAGATGAGACTGCAACCGATACAGGACCCAAGACTTTGATAATCAGGCCGACTGAGGGCTACTGCAAGCAGATAACCCAAATGTGATGACAAGACCCTCTAACATCTACATTTATGGTAAGTGTACACAACTGTACTTTTCTTGAAGAAAGCTCATCGGTTGAAATGCGAAGTGATCCTCATAGCCCTTTTTTGGCCTTGACAAGTTTGGTTCCCCTTCCTTCAGCCTTATCTATTATACCTATCGTGGTTCTGGACCCTCTTCCAGACCTGATTGCTCACCCCCAAGGGTTGAGCCACCCAAATCTGTCCAGTCTCAAGCTGACAGTTTGGTTTCTCCATCTCCGTTAATTGACAGGCAGGCTGATCTCACCTAACCTCTTCGGGATATTGTCCTGGCCTCTCTTAAACCAGCCACCAGAAGACTGTATCAGGAGAAATGGAAAAGGTCCTCTCTCTCTCTGGTCTAAGGATAACATGCTAGATCTGTATTTGGCTTTGGTCACAATGGTTTTGCAATACTTCTCTAAGTTTTTTGAAGAGGGTGCCACAGCCTCTACCATATGCGTATATCTGGCTGCAATTTCGAATTGCCATAATGGGCAGGATGGTACACCTCTCATTTCTCTGTTTATGTAAAACCTTTCTCAAAGGAGTCTCACACATCAAGCCCCCAGTGAGGCAGCCTATAGAGCCATGGAACCTCACGTTAGTTCTATAGTTTTTGACTCAAACCCCCCCCCCCCTTTGAACCCACAGCGAAGTGTGACCTGAAATTCTTATCTTGGAAATGCTTGTACTTGGTAGCTATTACGTCAGCCAAATGGGTTTTGGAGCTGCAGGCATTGTGCATCAGAAGACCCTATTTGATGTTTCACAAGGGCAGAGTATCGCTCCAGAAGGATCCACCTTTCCTCCCCAACGTTGTTTTTGACTTCTCCATCAATCAGTCCATTGACCTACCAGTGTTATTTACAAATTTCTCTAATAAAGGAGAGTACTGCCTACATTCCTTGGATATATACAGACAACTGAGATTCTATTTAGACAGAACCAAAATTATGCACAAGTCTGACCGACTTTCCGTTTCTTTTTCTGGACCTAGAATGGGAAATTTTGTATCCACGCTTACTTTATCGAAATGGGTAAGGGACTGCATACACTTCTTTTATTCTTCCACAGAATAACCTATGCCACAGGTTAAAGCCCATTCCACTAGATCTATGGCGACATCTGTAGCTTTCTGCTCCAGGGCTTCTATGGATGACATTTGCGTAGCAGCCACTTGGGCTAAACCCCCCACTTTGATCAGTCATTACAAATTGGATGTGGTCTCCAGAGGGAGAGCAGCTTTCGGCTCAGTGATACTCGGGAATATTCTTCTTAATTAGGGAAGTTTACCCTTTTCCTCACTGCAGTGCAGTCTCTGAGTTTGTGTATATGTCTGTGGCTATATATATATATATATATATATATATATATATATATATATATATATATATATATATATATATGTATATATATATATATATATATATATATATATATATATGTATATATATCTATATATATATATATCTATATATATATATATATATATATATATATATATATATATATATATATATATATATATATATATATGTTCTTCATCTCACATTGCTGCAGTCCTTACATATGGGTAGTCCGCTGTCCTCGGTCGGCCCGAATACCAACGTATTAGGCTGACGTCGGTCAAGGCGCTTAAAACTGACATCAGGACGTCAGGGTACAAATGCGCATGACCGACATCTTATCCTCAGTCTTTTTTGCCGCATGGTCCGATGCAGAAGCAGCGTTGCAAGTGCCGTTCGGCGTTCTGAAATTTTTCGAGTTCGTTTCAGACGAATCCAAGTTGGCTAAGTACCCCGTTGGGGAATATTTTGGTTTTTTCTTGCCTCAGTGTATTACCGGATGTCAGAAAAAGTGAATAATTGTATTTCTTGTGGGAAACAGATACCACATAGGGATTATCACTCTTTGTGCATTCCTTGTTTGGGGCCTGAGCACGACGTAGTCGGGTGTCGCTTTTGTGCTAGGTTTAATAAACGCACTATTGCGAAGGTTAGATTGTGCTAGGCTGGTCTTGGAAAGCGGTGCAATTATAATATGCCGTTGGATACTCCGGCCGCTTCCTGAAGAAGCGCAAGGACAAAGCGGTTAAACCCAGGCAAGATGAGTCGTCCGTTCCGGACGCCGGTTCTTTAGAGGCTTCAGTGGAACCGGTGGTTCTGATGGAGGCTTCTCTGGAGTCTCAGGGGGAGACTTTGGTTTTGCAGGATGTGGCCTCTCAAGAGGCAGGTCAGGTTGAAGGGGCTTCTCAGGTTTCTGTACTCTCCTCCCTTCCCAGGGTGGTTAGGCCCTCTCCTTCTGTTTCCAAGGCTTCTTCCAGAGGCAGGCCAGGTTTAGCTTCTGTTGGTGTCAGTCCTAGTTCAGCAGGGTCTGTGCCTAAGAAGCACATGCTTAAAATGGCAGAAGATTTGATTACTCTGATTAGAGGTTCTTTGCCCCCTCCTGAGAAGAGGCCTAGGGTGGAGCCAGAGTTGGAAAGTTTTGAGCAGGCTTCGGATGTTTCAGAGTCTTCGGCTGAAGACTTGCAGGAGTACTCTCCTTATTCTGATTCTGATGCAGAAGATTCCACTCCTTCTGCTTCTCCTCCAGAGGATTTTTCTTTCAGAGACACTTCATTCTATGAGGGAACATTTTAAGTGGGAAGGTCAGGACTTCTCTGATTCACGGAAAAAGGGGGGTTTTTTTTTTGGGAAAATTTTTGTTTTTTAACCCTTTTTATTTTTTTTCTGACATCTGGGGCAAGAAAAACGATGTAATGGCATCAGCTGCATGCTTTATACCCCCTGACTGCCTGACGCCAAGGGAAGATGAGACTGCAACCGATATAGACCTAAGACTTTGATAATCAGGTCACTGAGGGCTACCGCAAGCAGATAACCCAAAATGTGATGACAAGACCCTCTAACATCTACATTTATGGTAAGTGTACACAACTGTACTTTTCGAAGAAAGCTTCTGTAACGTCTGAAGCATCCGTCATGGTCCTTTTGCCTTGACAAGTTTGCCCCTCAGCCTCATCTATTACACCACGTGTCTGGACCCTTCCAGACCTGATTGTTCACCCTGTTGGTTGAGCTACCCAAATCTGTCCTTTTCAGTCTCAAGCTGACAGTTTGGTTTCGTCCATCTCCGTAATTGACAGGCAGGCTGCTGATCTCACCTAACCTCTTCGGATATTGTCCTGGCCTCTTAAACCAGCCACCAAGGAAGACTGTATCAGGAGAAATGGAAAAGGTCCTCTCTCTCTGGTCTAAGGATAATGATGCTAGATCTGTATTTGGCTTTGGTCACAATGGCTTTTGCAATACTTCTAAGTTTTTTGAAGAGGGGTGCTGCACAGCCTCTACCATAAGGGCGATATTCATGGCTGCAGGTAATTCCGGGACTGCAATCACATAATGGGCAGGTGGATGGTACACCTCCGCATTTCTCTGTTTATGTAAAACCTTTCTCAAAGGAGTCTCACAGCATCACTGCTCCCCCAGTGAGGCAGCCTATAGAGCCATGGAACCTTCATACGCTTAGTCTTCTATAGTTTTTGACCAAAACCCCTTTGAACCCACATGCTAAGTGTGACCTGAAATTCTTATCTTGGAAATGCTTGTACTTGGTAGCTATTACTGGGGCCAGCCAAATGGGTTTTGGAGCTGCAGGCATTGTGTGCATCAGAAGACCCTATTTGATGTTTCACAGCAGAGTATCGCTTCCAGAAGGATCCACCTTTCCTCCCCCAACGCTACTTTTGACTTCTCCATCAATCAGTCCATTGACCTACCAGTGTTATTTACAAATTTCTCTACAAAGGAGAAAGTACTGCCTACATTCCTTTTGGATATATACAGACAACTGAGATTCTATTTAGACAGAACTAAAAATTATGCACAAGTCTGACCGACTCCGCTTTCGCTTTTTTCTGGACCTAGAATGGGGAAATTTTGTATCCACGCTTACTTTATCGAAAATGGCAAGTAAGTGGGGACTGCATACACTTTCTTTATTCTTCCACCAGAATAACCTTATGCCACAGGTTAAAGCCCATTCCACTAGATCTATATGGCTTATTATCTGTAGCTTTCAAGGCTCCAGGGCTTCTATGGATGACATTTGCGCTAGCAAGAGCCACTTGGGCTAAACTCCCCACTTTGATCAGTCATTACAAATTGGATGTGGTCTCCAGAGGGAGAGCACGCTCGGCCCAGTGATACTGGGAATATTCTTCTTAATTGTGAAGCTTTCATCTTTTCCCTCACTGCAAGTGCAGTCTCTGAGTTTGTCCAGGTATATGTCTGTATATATATATATATATATATATATATATATATATATATATATATATATATATATATATGTATATGTATATATATATATATATATATATATATATATATATATATATATGTATATATATCTATATATATATATATCTATATATATATATATATATATATATATACATATATATATATATATATATATATATGTATATATATATGTTCTTTCATCTCACATTGCTGCAGTCCTTACATATGGGTAGTCCGCTGTCCTCGGTCGGCCCGGTCAATACTCAACGTATTAGGCTGGGACGCCGGGTCAGGCGCTTTAAAACTGACATCAGGACGTCAGGGTACAAATGCGCATGACCGACATCTTATCCTCAGTCTTTTTGCCGCATGGTCCGATGCAGAAGCAGCGCTGTAAGCGCCGCTCGCGTGCTCTGAAATTTTTCGGAAAACCGTTCACAAGTTTCAGACGAATCCAAGTTGGTTGGCACTGCTGGGAATATTTTTGGTTTTTTCTTGCCTCAGTGTATTACCGATGTCAGAAAAAGTGAATAATTGTATTTTGTGGGAAATGGATACCACATAGGATTATTATCACCTTTGTGCATTCCTTGTTTGGGGCCCGAGCACGACGAAGTCGGGTGTCGCTATGTTAGTAGGTTTAATAAACGCATCTAATTATTGCTTAAGGTTGATTGTGCTAGGCTGGTCTTCGGAAAGCGTGTGCAATTATAATATGGGCGCCGCCGGATACTTCCGACTCGCTTCCACGGTAAGAAGCTGCTTAAAGGACAAAGCGGTTAAACCCAGGGTAAGATGAGTCGTTCCTGCCTGACGCCGGTTCTTAGAGGTTTGCAGTGGAACCGTGGTTCTGATGGAGGCTTCTCTGGAGTCCTCAGGGGAGACTTTGGTTTTGCAGGATGTGGGCCTCTCAAGAGGCAGGTCAGGTCAGTTGAAGGGGCTTCTCAGGTTTCTGTACTCTCCTCCCCTTCCCAGGTGGTGGCTAGGCTCCTCCTTCTGTTTCCAAGGCTTCTTCCAGAGGGCAGGCCAGGTTTAGCTTCTGTTGGTGTTAGTCCCAGTTCAGCAGGGTCTGTGCCTGGAAAGAAGCACATGCTGTTAAAATGGCAGAAGATTTGATTACTCTGATTAGAGGTTCTTTGCCCCTCCTGAGAAGAGGCCTAGGGGTGGAGCCAGAGTTGGAAAGTTTTGAGCAGGTTGATGTTTGTGGTGAGTCTTCGGCTGAAGACTTGCAGGAGTACTCTCCTCTTATTCTGATTCTGATGCAGAAGATCTCCACTCCTTCTGCTTCTCCTCCAGAGGATTTTTCTTTCAGAGACACTTCATTCTATGAGGGAACATTTTAAGTGGGAAGGTCAGGACTTCTCTGATCTAATGAAAAGGCTTAGGGAATTTTGTTTTTACCTCAGCATAGGCCCTTTTAGCTATACCCCTGTTCTGATGCCGTTGTGCAGGATGTATTTTCAGAGGCTTCACTTAATCCTGATTCTCTGCCTCCCCGCGCCTGTTAAACCGATAGGTATTACAGGGTGCCTGAGGCTCATAAATATCTCTATAAGAGTCCTAGGGCTTGACCCAGAAACTGTTAGTCAAGGACCCAAGGGGGTCAAGGCCTCTGTTGTAAAGAATCTGGGTTCCTCTAGATAAAGAGGCCAGAGCTTTTGGATAGATGGGGGAAAAAGAAGGTCTATACATCTTCTTCTACCTTAGCTATGAGGGCTTTGAATTGCCAGTTTTCATATGTTGAAATATCAAAATTTTCTCCTTTCAAGAATTGAAATCTAAGGTGGATGCTCTGGCAGAAGGCATTGACTGTAAAGAATTACAAGATTCTATGGTTGTCTCTGGAACAGGTGGGTAAGCATTCTTTTGCAGTGTGGTTTTGATGCTGTGCAGGCTCCTTCTAGGGTGGCTGCCACTGGTTCAATTCTTCGCGAGGCACGCCTGGCTTAAGGGATCAGAATTTTATCTGACCATGTTAAGACAAGGATTTTGGATGTCTTTTGCAGTCTGAAGTGTTGTTTGGTCCACCTGTGGAATCAGTCCTGAAGAAATTGGAAGACAAGGTTAAGTCTATGCAGACTGTTAAAGATTTTTGCAAGTTCAGCCCCCAAAAGTTTAGTAGAAAATTGGCCTGCTAAGGGGTGGACATATCCTTCCTCTGATTCTCAGTCTAGGGGTAGATCTAGACGCAGTAGGGCAGAGCCAGAGTTCCTTCAGACCTAGAACATGGAGTGCCTCACCCGTTGCACAGTCTTCGAGTGAGGGCAGGGCCAGTCCTTCGTGAACAGGCCCAATGACCCACTTTTCAGCTGCCAGATCCTTCTTGCTTGGCAGCACCTTTGGGAGGAAGGTTGGCACTCTTCAAGGAAAATTGGATTTAATTACCCAAGACAAATGGGTATTGATATCATACACCATTGCTGTTACAAGTTTTATTTCCATACCCTACCTCCTTTCTCAAAGGCATGCCAGACGTCCCTCCTCAACAAAGACTAGAGGCTCACAAACAGATTTCTCTTACTACTACAAATAGGGAGAGCTATACAACCGTCCTCTGCCAGAAGTGGGCCTAGGATTTTATTCTCGCCTGTTTCTAGTACCAAAGAAAGGGAACACGTGGAGCATCTCAGTTGGATTTGGCCTATCCTCAACACATATCTTGACATTCCCAAGTTCAAAATGTTGACGTTACAACAGCTTTTACCTCTGCTGGGCAAAGATCACTGATGGTGACTCTGGATCTCAAGGAGGGCTTACCTTCATATTCCTATCAGGCCCTGTTGCAGTGGTAAAGCTATTCGGCGCTTTCTGGCCAAATTTTCATTATCAGTTCCTCTGCATTGCCTCTTGGCTTATCTACTGCTTCCTGAGTGTTCCATGCTAAAGGTTCTGGCTCCAGTGGTAGCTTTCTTCAGGCAAAGAGGAATACAAATCTATCCTTATTTGGACGACTGCCTGATCTCTGGCTCCGCTAAGCAGTGACTAACTTCTTCATCATTTACAGTATGTGATGGCAGTGTTAAGAGATGCTCTAGGGTATTCTGTGAATCCAAATAAAGTCCAGCCTGAGTGCCCTCTCAGGACATGTGCTTCTGGGTGTGAGAGACTGAATACAGCATCCCAGATGGCCTTTTGGACCCCGGACAAACAAAAGAATCTTTCTCTTTACTTCCACTAACATTGTCTCACAGTCCAGGCTGACTGCAAGGACAGTACTTCAAAGCCTTGGGGTTCATGGCATTCTTGTATTCTGGTACTCTCCTGCAATGCCAAACTGCATATGGCGAGAGGGAAGCTATGGCAATGGTATCTCAAAAATGTAATGGACGCAGCACTGCCAAGATTTGGACACTGTCATTCAGATAATACCTTGCATCCAAAAGGAATTTTTGTGGTGGGCTCAGGAATGTCACCTAAACAAGTGGGATTCTCTGTGACCAACTCAGAGGCGTAGTCAAATTCTAATTACAGATGCCTCTGTGACAAAGCTTGGGAGCTCATCTGAATGGAAGTGGATACAAGACACGTTGGCCTCGCCAGGATTCTCGATACATTTACATATCAATCTTTGAAGGAGATGTTAGCAGTCCAATTTGTATTGATAGCTTTCAAGGATTTGTATTTTTCCAGGGCAGGTGTTGATTCTAACAGACAACACAACTGTCATGTGGTACATCAACAAGGGCGGGGGACACATTCTTATCCTCTATGCAGGCTAGCAATGATTTTGTGGAGACTGCTCTCAGTTTACAGCTGAATCTTCAGGGTAAGGTTTCTGCCAGGAGCACAGAACTCCTTTGCAGATGTGTTGAGTAGACAAATGCATGGATCCCCACGAAAGTGGAAATTTTGATCCTCATGTATTTCAAAAAATTGACAGTGTTATGGGGGAAACCCATGACATAGATCTGTTCACTTCTCCTCTAAATTACCAGCTGCCAAAGTTTTGCACAAAAAGGTTTCATCCCACAGCTTGGAAAGTGGGATGCTCTCTCTCATTCAATTGAGCAATCTTCACGTGTATGCGCTCTTTCCACCTCCTCTGCCTCTCCTCCCAAAGGTAATTCTGAAGGTCAGGGACAGGTGACAAGCCAACCATGATTTTGTTAGGCCCGGATTGGCCTCCGACAGCACTGGTACCCATTACTGGAGAAGTCTGGCACGTGGGAGCCTCCATGGCCTTTTGCCTTCTGATTCCACACCTGCCGGCGTCTCAGGAGAACAGTCATTTACCTCCAATGTCAAACTTCACTCTCTACATCTAACAGCTCCTGGCATATTCTGTTTTAAACCCTGGAGGGTCTCTAACTTCCGCAACAAGTTTTGAATGTTATTTGGGAGGCCAGAAGGCCCAGTGTGCCAGGAAAGTTTTACAAAGAGAGATAAATGGAGGAGATTTTAATTTGGAGTACAGCAAAGGACTTGGATGTTTCTAAACCTAATTGTTAGCAAGTTATTTTCAATACCTTACTGAGTTATTGGACAAAGGTTTGTCCTTCTCCTCTATTAAGGTTCATGCTGCAGCAATTTCTGCTTACTATGACTGTGACTCCACCATTATTTTCTCTCTCATCCTTTGTTTAAGCAATCTTTAGAGGGGCAAAGAAATAGTAAGACCCTCACGTAGAGCTCCTACTCCCAAGCTTGGATCTCAATTTTGTGTTGAGAAACTCACTCCCACAACCTTTTGAGCCTGCAGCCACCGCCGAGTTGAAATATTTATCATGGAAGACTGCTTTTGTTGGCCATTACCTCTATGTAGAAGGGTATGTAATCTGAATTCACAGGCACTTATGGCGTGCTGAGACTTCTTCCCAATTTTTCTCTTCACAAGGACAGGGTATCTTTGAGTACTAACCCTTCCTTTATGCCTAAAGTGGTTTCTAGTGTGGCTTTAAACCAAACTATTCATTTACCATCTACCTACTTGCTCCCTTTGTACAGCATTCTATGTAGGTTTAACCAAAAGGAGACTGAGGGATCGCATCTATGACCACCAGTATGATATCACCAGACTGGATGAAACTAATGCACTAGCTAGGCATGTAAAAGAACATAACATGCACTCATTCACATTCAGAGTCCTACAAATAGTAAATAAGAAGGTAAGAGGGGGTGATGCTACTAATGATCTAGCAAAAGCTGAACTTCACTGGATATTGAGATTAGCAGCACATTTATCACCAGGGCTGAATAGCAGTGTTTCGTTGAAACCCATATTAGTTGCAAGGAAGTAGTTTTAAGCAACTAGTTAGTCGCTTCCTCCTATTCTATGTTGCCACACTTATTGACTTTTAGATTCATTTAATTATTGCCAATAGATGACGACATCTTACGAGATAAGTTGTGCCTTCTGTGTAGTATGAGTACTGGCTACCAGGATATGTTTGCTAACCCTGTGTCTATTCAGACTCCCCTTTGCTTGTTTTCCATCAGTCATGTTATATGCCATATCCAGTCGTGAGCTTTTACCTTTTATGTTGGAGACACTCTTTGACTTAAAATTGTGTACCTTGTCAATAGTTGACAATATTTCAGTAGTCAAGTCCTGTTTTCTGAGTGTTATGAATAGTGATACCAGGATAGCATCCAGCTACCTTTTGTATACATAGACATCTTGTTTGTTTCCCTTCCATCATGTTACAAGTTACATTCAGATTCTGTAGATGCCACTTTATCCTTTTCATATGGATTTTCTACCAGTTTTTTGTCCATTTTGCATTGTATGCAGGGACATGATATTATATATGAGTTGTCTATATTGAATGATCAGATAATCATATACTTTGTATATACATTTTATAGTTTTTTATATATTTATAATATGTTTTGTATGTCATTTTTTTTTTTTTTTTTGGTTTTCACACATATTTAGTATTGAGCATTTATATATTCTGTATTTTATGATGTTACACCAAGCAGAGCTTATGCTTACTTTGAGTGAGATGGTAACCCACTCTAATAGAATGAACACTAGGACCCAGAGGCATACTCTTTTTTCACGTGGGTCAGTGGTTGCTATACCTTGATATTCGCAAAACAACATGCTGTTAATTTAATGGAGTCTTTGGTATTGAGTTTTTATACATAATGAGTCGCAACACCTAAGTTTTTTATGGATTGAGGCCATACTTCAAGCCGATGTCCCAACTGCATAAACAGAAGGTAAGACCTTCAACGGAGACATGGTAGATACCATATTCCGTCCATCGGAACACTAGAGGTTCCGAAGGGATGTAAATCTAAGTATTTTGTAGGATTGAGGTTTACCTCGAGTGGGACAATAGCTCACATTAATGTGCAAACGATCACCACTAGGGACTCATAGGCATACTTCTTATTCGGCGGGCTAATGCTTGATGCATTTTGACTGCAGCAAGTAATATGCTTTGATTGTTTGACTAAAGTTCCTAGCATTGAGAATTTTTGTATATTGGACTTTAAATACCGATGTCTTCTATGGATTGAGGCTATATGACAAGCTTGATGCTTCAACTGTAAGCAAATAGGAGGTAACGTATTTAGCTTGAAGTATGACAGACACTACGCTCCATTAATCGAACACTAGAGGCTCCTAAGGGATGTAAATCTGTTATCATGTAGGCTTATTTGCTGTTTTCACAGTTGATTGCCCAATTAGGGGTTCACCATTGTTTTAGGACATTGTGTTCTTTTTAGCAATGTGTGAATTACTTGCTTTTTAAATGTTCATGTTTCATATCTCTTGGGACGAAGCGCTTTTATGCATTGCTATAATCGGCTAGTGTGTAGTGCTTTGTTACTAAGTTACGGCTGAGTGTCTTCGTAATCTAATACTTAATTGATTAATCCAGTGTGTATGGTCAATTGGATGTGCTGAATAACAAGGATACTAATGGAGCCCGCCAAAATATTCTTACATTTTGTATTTAAATGTGAGTGAAGTTATGTGATTGGTATCGGGAAAAAAAATTTTTTTT